>NC_083341.1:51760787-51939939 GCF_019175385.1 Lycium barbarum | reverse complement strand
TGACCCCGACTGGCGGATCGTATGGGCACCTACCATATTACTAACTAGTAGGCGAACCCTTGCCAACCACCCAAATATTCATCCATTTTTTATAATAAATAATTTCTTAAAATCACAAGATTAAAGTAAAAGCTCACACAACTCTGTCTTTAACATAATAAAACTGAAAATAATTTCTCGGGAACTAGTCTAGACAGATACAAGAGATTCCTACTACACAAGGAAAAAAAATAACCCAGCCTCTGCCTGGAGTGAGACAAGCAAGGCTGTAGGAGAATGCCTGATAATCCACACGAAGAAACATCAACGTAAACCTGTAACATACCTACACCCAAAAAGGATGTAGCAAGAGTAGTATCAGTATACCACACGTGTTGGTAAGCATCATAGGTCGACTAAGATTAGTTCATGTAACACAATATAAACTCAATAAGATAAACAGATCAGTCAAGACTCTCGGGATTCTCAAACTAGGTTATTCACTCTCACGAACTCACCTTTCTACTCCCGACTATTTACTTCTTTTATCCCCATAGGAATACCGTCAATCTAACTAGGCATTGCAGTTAGGGGTGGGCGTTCGGTTCTTCGGTTTGGTTTTAGCAAAATTTGGTTTAGCTATTTCAGTTTTGGTTTTTTGAAGGTGGACACCGAACACCGAACCAAACTAGGTCGGTTCGGTTCTTTCGGTTTCGATTTTTTAAAGTTTGATTCGGTTCGGTTTTGATTTTTTCAATTCGGTTTTTTGATATGATATTAGAAGAGATTTCATTTACACTAATTCATATTCTTAAAAGCAACAAAACATAAAACTAACAAATTCAAATCAAAATCAAATAAACAGGATACACAATAACAGAAAATCATAACCATAATATAGGATTACTAGGTGTTATATACATACAGTAAGAATAATTAAGAAAATACATAAAGGACATACATTAATCCTAAAGACACATCCTAGTCACCTTTCTTTGTTAAGGATATTTGATTTTCTCAACTGAAGTGGAAAATTAGGAATACAAAAGCAAAAGAGAGCTTATTACAATTGGGTTTTTTTTGGGTTTAAACTTAATGGATCTGGACTATTTTAAATTTTTTGGGTAATGTATAAATTTCGGTTTAAATTTCGGTTCTTCGGTTTGGTTTCATCAAAGTTCGGTCCGGCTATTTCGGTTTCGGTTTTTTGAAGGTGAACACCGATCACCGAACCAAACTAGTTCGGTTCGGTTCTTTCGGTTTCGATTTCTTGAAGTTCGGTTCGGTTCGGTCCGGTTTTTCGATTTTTGGTATTTATGCCCAGCCCTAATTGCAGTCCCCTTTTTCACATTCCCTTGAGCCAATCAATTAAGTCTCACCTCCTTATTTGCGTTAACCTCTAGTTTTTAACTTTTAGCCGTAGGGCCTTTCTATCCAATTCACTCACTAAGATATTACACACCTATGGAATAGTTTTACCACTTAGAAATCGTTCTTACACTTACCTTCATAATAATAACTACCTCCCACAACCTCAACAAATCATAAAAGATGTCCCATGAAATATAACCGACTGACAATATACAAACAAAAAGCATATAGCAGTATGAAATGCAATACAGCGCAGATGCGATGTAAGGGCCCAATCACGCTATACATACATGCTAACTTATGTCATTGCTAAGTAATCATGACCTGCAGGGGACCCATGGTGTCCATGTACCACTCGTTTCCGATACTCATCAGAGCCGAGCCATAAATCCTCCGCTCCGAAAAGAACCTCGGACGCGGATCCACATCATATAGATTTCTCACATTCCATCCAAACGACACCATATGACCAGATAACACAACTGCCTCATACTCAGACTTGCTTGCTCTATGTATGTACTCATAAACACACGCAATGTAATGCAATGATGCAAATGAATCGAACAAAATCATAAATCCTGCCCTTGATGGGCGTAGCATTAATCACTATTTACTTCAGTCCTATCAATACAAGCCTCTTGTTAACAAGAATGACAATCATGCGAATATTTCAATACATCTGGAAATAAAGACGAAAATTAAATACTCCTACGAATGCATAATCTAAACAACGAAATACCCCCTTCTATCTATGAGACATAACCCATTACCTATTCCATAACACATACCCCTCAACGATGATAGCACTCACCAATCAATAAATATTCATTGTTACCCTAGCTAGTATTTACTCCTAGTTTTAGTTATGTTTTGGAATATGTCCATCCAAACTTCATGTTCGAAGACCTAATCATGCAATCTCCCGTCAACTCTAAAAGTATATACGATTCACTAATCAAAGTCTAACTCAAATAAACCATAACCTACCTTGTTGACGAATAACCAATCGAATTCCCATGAATTGCTGGTCTTCCTAACCTTCATCCGAATGCATGAGAGATGTTAGTCGTGGGGAACGGTGTGGAGGAAGTAGGAAGAGAATATTTTCTTGGTGTCAAGGGTTTTTCCTTCTTGTGGAAACCTAATATCAGCCTTGGAGAGTCTTTTATTAAAAAAGAGGGTGAAAAATAAACTATGTGACCAAAACGCGGCTACTGCCCCTCTACTACCGCTACGGCGGTTGTTTTTCCGCTATAACTATACGATTTCTAATTCTATTCGAAATTGATTTTTCCCACTATTAATCCTTCAAACACCCTATAGGGCTTATTATTTATGATCATAGATCTAGATTGGGCATAGGTTCGCGAAGTATTAAATAACGACTGGACAGCTCGTTACACCAGATACCAATTAAACCACCGTTCGTCCCTGAACGGTCATGGGGTGAGGTAATTGTCACACCCCTGGACCTTGTACCATAGGAGGTAGGACTTCGGGGTGTCATCGCGAGAACGGAAAAATTTCAACACAGATGGAAAAACACGGACCGCTATAGCAGTCGTATTACCGCTACGTAGATCCACCGCCGCAGCGGTCATCGGCCAGAATCAAATATATTGGGTGAATTCAGTTCACCCCTTCCCACTTCCCATTCATTCCTTTAAAACTGAAAAACTCCTCCCCTCCCACGAAAATTTTCCCCCCAATTCAACTACCTAGCCCTCTCATCTCCCTCTTCACTCCCCTTATAACAACTCTACCCCTTCCACTTACTAAAACATTACACAAAGTCTTACAAAAGAGAAAATTTTATCTGCACCTAAGTTTCACTTTTTCTTGCCAAGGTTGCAGATATCTCGTTATTTCAAGGTATGTGCTCTCTTTCACTGTTCTATAACTTGTTTATAGCTTCCTATTTCGAAATTTTCATGCTTGACTTGCTAGATAAAAGAAAATTTTTGGTTTTTTTGAATATGCATTTTGGTTTCTTAGGGTGGGGATTTTCTTTGATCATAGAGGGTTATTTCATAATTCATATTGTTCTAGCAAAACTTCATACTGAAGATCATCTTAGAAAGGGGTAGTTTTTGTGTTGGGGTGGGGTTGTTCGTAGTGGTCTAATTTTTGATAGTTCTGCTCTAAATTTTGGTACCCATGGTAATGGGAAAAGGGTGTTATAGGTTGTAAAAGTCATTAATGCTATCATACTACTTGATCCTTGACAAAAATAGGGAAACTGTGGTGAAAATTTAGGTTTGGGAGTTTTTCGGCTGGGGATGATGGGTCTATTGCGGCAGACCTTCCATCGCTACAACGGTCTCGTTGCGGCCATGGCTTGGTAGCTGGCAGTGGTCCCTGCTGAGGGGAGATGCTCGCTATAGCGGGATTCTGCTTGCTATAGCGAGCCTGCTACAGCGATGAGGAAATGCCATGGCGACGCCTGGTCCGCTGTAGCGGTCCATTTGCTGCTATAGTGGCTCTGCTGTAGCGGTCATTCCACCGCCCCAGCAAAGCTTCTTGAGGCAGAAATGAAATTTCGGGATTTTTTTCTACTTCATGCATGGCCTAACACTGCTAAAACTTAGTGCCTCAAAATTCTAACTTGGTTTCTCCTATTTTCAGGATAACTTTCTCTCACTCTACTATGGCGAATTCACAACAACCGCAAGAACAACAGCAACAACAACAAGAACAACACGGACAATAACCACCAGCTCCCCCCGCATATGTTAAGTTCGCCTCTCATGCTTGTAAGAGGCATTAAATGGAACAATAGACTAAGGTCCTGCTCCACGAGTGGGCCTTCATTATGGACCGAGTGGAGGAGCTTGCCCCGGAGTTCTATCAGCTTGTAGAACGCATGGGTTGGGAGCTAGTCGAGGAGCCAGGGAATGTTAACTTCAACGGGGTCAGGGAATTCTATGCTATGTTCCCTACTGTTGACTGGACTGCCCCAGAGCCACAGATTACTATTAGAGGTGACAACATAAAGATGGGCACTGCGGCCCTCAATGCAGTTCATAGGCTGCCCAACCCTTCACAGGATGAGCTTCGGACTAAGGACCTCGAGGGGAAAGGGCCGCGGTTGGTGAGGATGCTGGTGAAAGAGTCAAAGAGGAGTAAGGCTACCTGTGGTGTCACCCGTTCGGCCAATAAAAGTCGATATTTCACTACTGAGGCTCGGAGGTGGTTGAACCTCATTGCCTGACGGGTTCTCCCTTCGAGCAATATTACTGACATCACTTACCCCCGGGCCCTATTGGTTGCTTACATCCTAGATGGTGTGCTCGTGAATGTGGGAAAGCAGGTGATCGAGAAGTGGCGAGGTTTTATGGCCAAGGCTGGCTCGAGTTTTGATATTTCCTTTCACCACCCGGCTAGGGGCCGTGACGGGTACCCGGGGCTAACCACCGAGCACCGCTCGTACTAGTACTCCTTAGGCTTATTTAACAATCATTTATCAGATTCTTGCACGATTTGTAAGAAAACCCGTTTTCCTTTAGAAACATAATATTTTTATACACATGAGCCCTTAGGCTAGCAAAATAATATATATGTATATATTTACACAATGACCACGCCGTGAAATCACGTGACCAACATTAAGTATCTACGAGCCTCTATGAGATGACATCTACAATTGTACACAAAAGAATCATCATAGGCACCTCCAGGACAATGGGGTGCTTTCAGTCAGCTAACAGCCTCTAAGAATCCGGAGCAAGATCTCCTCCCTGTCTACCTGTGGGCATGAACACACCGTCCAAAGAAAATGAACGTCAGTACGAATGTTGTACTGAGTATGTAAGGCAGGAATGAAATAAATAAACATAATAGAGATATCAGGAATCATGAGAGAAGGATATAACCTGAATGTATATCATGGACAACATACTCTCAACATATACCGAATTTTACATAATCATAGTATACATGTTATCACATCCCGTACATCATCACATACATCATCATATCGTAATCCGCATCGTTACCCGCGTCCGGGTAACCCTCATATGCCGCCCACTAGTGGTGATCACGCCCGGCCCTCTAGGCTCGGTGTAAACATAGCAGCCTGCATTAGCGGTGACATGCCCGGCCATATAGGCATGGTGGAATCATATGCAGCCCGCATTAGCGGTGACATGCCCGGCCATAGGCACGGTGGAATCATATCGTCACAAAATCAATCAACACACATCACTATTATACATCTCATGCCATAGCATCATGTTATCATTTCTTGGTATTCCATGCATCCCATAGTCTTATTACAAATTAGCATTATTCATCATCTTATTGTCATAGCATACATTAGCATTAAGATCATACATTAGACTTTAAGGCAACCACACTATGTTGGGGTGACATAAGGTCGTGAACCCCCGATTGAATTATGGACATTTTATGAGTATCATGCCTCGCCTTGAAGGAAATAAAGCATAAGGCAAGTGTTAACAATAATAACATCATTAGCATTGTAGGAACATCGTGCCCCAATTTCTTTAATCTCTATACTCTAGCTCATTGTCATTTTTATCATTCTTATAGGTGATTCGATATATAGAAGGACTCATAAGCTTCATCTTATAGAAGGATTATGGAAAACTTGAAGGATTCATGCCTTTTGCAAGAAGCGTTAAGCCTCACATACCTTTCTTGTTTAAGAAATCTAGCGTTCGCTTATTCCCCTTCAATGTCACGTCTCTACCTTCAAAAGAGGATTCGTACCAACGTTAGTTAATCAACAATAAGAACGCACTACTATTTCTAGAGACATTTGGGCAGCACTTCCTTTGTTTATACTACTTTTCCCATATTCTATATCAACTCCCAACACTCACAACAACAATTACAATATACCCATCAACATCATCATTCATATACAATGACCATGATCCACCATTTCTCTTCATTTTTCCCACATTTATGGTTTTGGGTTCGCTATCGTATTTTACCATGTATCACACTTACCTCATGGTTTACATGTCATTTATAACGTATTCATACTCACAACACAATAACATTCATGATTCACTTCAACTACCATTCACTCATGGCACTATTCCCTCATTTATGACCCATTTGCTATGCTTTTCTACAATTTGAGTATCTTAACCTTCAAATACCTTAAACAACATGAAATGGTCATGAAACTTACCTTGGATGATGGTTGAACAAATCTTGAGTGGGGTTTCTCCTCTAGCCCCAAAACCCTATCTCCTCTCCTTTGCTTTTCTTTGAGGAAGATGAACTTTACTTGGGTTTCATATACTTTGATTCATGGATTATGTTTTGTTGATATTAGTTTCCCTTTGATTTCTCTTGTAGTTGAAGAGTAGGGAGGGTTCTAGATGTTTCTTGAAGTGTTGAGTGAGAGTGAAATGAAAATGAAATGAAAGAGGTCCCTTATACTTAAATTAGAAAGCTGGCCGACCATCTTTATACGGACCAACATACGGTCCGTACTATTTGTACGAACCGTATGTGTGGCCGTATGTTTGGTCCAGTAGTTGGTGGCCTTCTTGGCCAATTATACGGTCCAACATATGGCTGGTACAATTTATACGATCCGTAGTCTGGCCGTATAATGCCCAGTGATTTCGTTTTCGTTCTCGTCGACTCGTTTGACCTCCGATCCTTATGGAACCTTCTTGTCACTTGTTTAACATGTCGATATCAATCTTAGGGGCGTTATTACTCTTCTCTATGACATCCTTATGCCATCATAGACTTGTTGCTCGAAATTCGTATCCATTACACCACCTACAATTCGCTTTCCTTGGCAACTTTCTTTCCTTGCATTGTATGCCATTAAAATCTCGTTGAGGGTCATCTAATACTCTTTCTTACTCGTCAAAACATCGCATATGCTATGTCCTCTGTTAGCCTATTCACTGTACATGTACGTGGAATTTTCCATGGTGTAACATTCTCCCCCCCCCCCCCCCCCCCCCTTTTGGAACATTCGTCCTCGAATGTTAAACACTCGGGATTCTACGAAACTTTTGCCAGAGTTTCCCCTATAAGTTGGCACTACCAACCTGTCACAGCACCTCATAATATCATCGCCTCACAGGGCTACATCACAATATCAACATATCTATGGCCACACACGACCAAAAGCATAAAGATAAAGTGTACATACCTTATATTGTTGGTGTTTCATCTTGGATTTCTCCTGGGGGTTGAAATAAGTGCGGGTACTTGAACTTCATCTTCTCTTCTGCCTCCCAAGTACTGAAGATACCTCTTTATTTCGAAGTCTTCGCACTTGCCTGTCTAGAATAGCAATAGGCACCTCTTCATAGGTTAGCCTTTCTATCACTTGCACATCATCTATCGGGACAATATTTGTGGGATCTCCAACACACTTGCAGAGCATCGAAACATGGAAAACTGGATGAACTGATTCAAGCTCCGAAGGCAAATCCAATTCATAGGCTACCTGGCCCACCTTGCGGATGATTCTGTAGGGTCCAATGTATCTAGGACTTAACTTTCCTTTCTTACCAAATCTCATCACCCCTTTCATGGGTGACACTTTCAAAAATACCCAATCATTAATTTGAAACTCCAAGCCTCGTCGGCGGTTGTCCGTATAGGACTTTTGGCGGCTTTGAGCTGTCAACAACCGGTCTCGGATCACCTTGACTTTTTCCATCGCCTGCTAAATCAATTCAGGGCCTATTAGTTTCTCTTCTCCTATTTCAAACCATCCAATTGGAGACCTACATTTCTGTTATGTCCCGTGCTTTTGTATAATTGGAATTCGAGAAATAAGTAAGACTTGTGTGTTATGAAGAGATATTTTGATTTTAGTGAATATGACTATGTTGGTTATGGAATTATTAATGTTAAGACATTGGGGGAGGCCGAGGATAAATTTGGAATTTCAGAAATTAGTTTCGGGAATTATAAAGCGGGACTTTTAATGAATTGGGCCAAGAAAAATTGAATACAAAATTGAGGCCCAAAGAGTTGGGATGGCCGGCCATTGGAGAGGCCCAAACCCAATTTTAAAAGTCATGTGCTATGCACATGACCTCTATATATGGATATATACCAATTCAACACTTAGACTTATCTAGAAAAATCACATATCAACTTTGACTCCAACAAAAACCCATTCGGCCGAAGGCTAGGAGAAAGAAAAAAAAAATCCCAAGCCCTTGTTGTGATCCAAAAATATTCGTTTCCACATAGTTGTAAAGTACTCAAGACGCTCTCCGACGTGATACAAGTAGTTTGGCGGAAGAGCGACGTTTGCGGCAATCGGGATTTCAAGAAACAGGTGAGAAATCTATGTTTTTATGTTATGGAATGGGTTTACATGTTTTAGTGATTGATGTTGCGTGAAGATTATGGAATGGTGTTGTGTTTGTGCATGGCGTGTGTGTGGGAAAAAGGGTGTGTTTGGCCGTGTGCCCTTAGAAGGGGAAAGAATATGAATTTGATCTTGTTTAGTTTGTTTAATGCGTCGTTGTGACCTTTATGTCATAAATGAATGATTAATGAATTGAATTGGAGTTGGAAAATGATTTCGGAACGTATCGGAAAGTATACACCTTTGGTATATTTGTGTATATCATTGTATATTTAGGGTGCTAAAGACTTTGAATTTGACTTATGGTTGATGTTAATGAATTCGGAATGAAACGACGCAAGTTAGAACATTCGTTGTGAGTTTTGATGTTTTGAAAGAAATATGGAAAGTAATGAATTTTGGGAAACTTTGTATATGGTTTGGAATATATTTGGGGTGTGTTTGAACAATTGTTAATGAGTGAATGAAAACAATAATGTGGGCATAGATTTGGAATTTTGGAAGTTTGAATGAAAAGTTGCCAACTTAACTAGTAAGGTAGAACTTTGAAGCTAGAGTGATTTGATTATGATTTGTGTTGTTTGATGATGTGTGGGCTGTTGTTGTTGATGTATTTTCGAGCCGAGCTAAGTCTCGGGGATGTTAGATTTATAGGGGAAATGCTGCCGAAATTTCGGTAGACAAAAATGAAGTTAATGGCATTTTTAAGCCTAAGAATCTCAATTGGTAACTTTGACCATTTGCAGATTTCAGACGAAACGGGACTTGACTTTTGGGAGAGCGTAAGACGTCTGTAAGGTATGTAAAGCTTCCCACTTCTTCGTTTGGCATGTCTTAGTATGCTAGGTGAATATTGGAACCTCCGGAGCGTTTCTGCTCCTCGAAACCCGATCCACAGAAAAGTTACTATTCAGTCAATTCAATTGAAGCCTAAGGGCTCTATTTTGGCTAGGATGCCACCAATCGTCCAAAACCTATCGAAATGTGGTCGGGTAACTTAGAAATGATTATGTATGAACTTTTGGCCACTAAATGTTCGTAAATTATGTTCGCCACCTCAATTCGACTCGAGGGGGGCCCGCTAACCCCGAGACGCCCTATTTGTCTTATTGGGCTGTCCTTTTGAATAAAGTTTGAAATGATGCCTTCGATTTTGGAACTTCCTCCTACGGGATGTGTTTTGAATATTACGATACGCTACGTTACGTTTTGAGCTATACGTACTATTTTGGAAACGTTTTGTGAAATGAAACCCTGTATCGACTAAGTATTCGATTAGTTTGTATTATGAAATGACTTATGGAATTACTCTGTTTTGAAAGACTATTTTGAAGTATGATTTGCATTTGTTTGCTCACGACTCCGCTCGTGCCTTATTATGACTTCGTTCACCGGTTCCCGGGCCGGTTATGATTCGTGCGCCTTACAATAATTCGGCCGTATGCTGTGTTACGGTTCCCGAGGCTTCGCCATAGGGCCGGGTTCCGTTTGGAGTTATGCTGTGATATGGCTCGTGATGCGATACGCTCACCTATGTTTGTGTTTGTGTTCGGAGATACGGAGATTTGAAACCTTCTGGTGTTATGCTGTGTGTGGCGCCAGCGTCGGAGTGGCGACCACGTTCCTAAGCGTTTGCATGATTTCGTTTGCATTATGTATACGTATATGATTTTGATACGGATTTTGACATCCCGATTTGTACTCCACTTTGTTATCTGATTTGCTTTCAGTTTTGATCCATATTTCTGTACTCCGTGCTTTACATGCTCAGTACATATTTCGTACTGACCCCCTTTCTTCGGGGGCTGCATTTTATGCCCGCAGGTACAGACATTGGTGATCCTCCACTGTAGGCTTCACTTTCTGCTATTTTGGAGTACTTCTTTCTGATCCGGAGTCCACTTTTGGTACAGACTCCTTTTGCTATGTATATGCTCTGTATATTTGACGATTTGGGTACGGCGGGGCCCTGTCTCGCCATATGTCTTTGTTTTGAGTTCGTAGAGGCCTGTAGTCATATATGTGGGGCGAGGGTCCTATATATGTTTGTTTGATTTTGGTTTCTGGTCTTAAAGCGGTCCGTTTGTTATGATGGCCCTAAATGGCCCTTATGCTTATGTTTGCACTTCTGACCGGCGATGTCTATTCCGCCGCTCCGTTTGGATTTGATATGACATTTTGATTTGTGCGACCGCTTAAGACATATTTGATAAAAATTCTGTTTGATATGACCTTTATGAATTTTTGGAATATGCTCGGATTTGGTAAGTGAATATGCGATTTGGTCTGGGTACCCAGATAGGGTGCCAGTCGCGGCCCACGGGGCTGGGTCGTGACAAAAGTGGTATCAGAGCGGTTAGTCCTCGGAATGTCTACAGGCCGTGTCTAGTAGAGTCTTGTTTATCGATATGTTGTGCACCACACCTATAAACAGGAAGCTACAGGGCATTTAGGATGTTACCCTTCTTTGGATTCTTAGATCGTGCGATAAAGCTATATGATTAGGATGATTCTCCCCTACGAATTGCTGTATCCACAGCGAGGCTCCAGAAGAGCAGAAGTGTCGGTATTTGAGGAAATTGTTTCTGACCCTCTTCCTGCAGGTGATCGTAGGTTGATAAATAATGAAGAGGAGCGCTTCGGATGATGGGGATGGGGGTGTTAATAAGGCCCCTAGCACATCACCAGGACCGAGTAGGCAGATCCCCAGCTACTCGATTGAGACAGATCCTTCGGAGGATCCAGAGACAATTCCTCCAGAGTTTTTGATCCCCAGAGTAGAGGCTCCCAGGGAAGACAGTTATGACACCGACCCTTCGGAGGACCCAGCGACGATACCTCCAGAGTTTCTTACTCCCAGGGAGGAGGATAGCCCCGAGGCTGAGCCACTACAGCACTCCTCTGGGACGCCGGAGGAGGAGATTCCCGATGATGTGCCAGCAGCCCCGGTAGTGGAGCAGCATGTTAGACAGGCTTCCCCAGAGAGTGTCACGCCCTATTCCAGCCCTTTGTCCTGGCTACCTACACTCCTCCGATTCAAATGCAGGTAACAGTGGGGGCCAGACCGACGACGATGATGAGGGACACAGCTCCCACGGCAGCTCCCCAGGTTAGACCCGAGTTGATCAGTTATGAGTACGTAAGTTTCCTAGAATTTTCGATATGTGCATGATATCTGTAAAACGTTGTTCTATGAAGACGACGGAAATTTAAATGGATTAGAGACCTAGTGACCAAAGGCAAGGGCGACTGAGATGTCCCCACCGTCAATGTGAGTCTAGAAATCCCGGATGAAAGTAAACAGGAAAGTGCCTCTGATGCTGTTGAGTTGGGCACGTGTGGTAAGTGTCGACGACGTTATAATTCTTACTTGAGGTTATCAGCCCCGTGTGGCTGCGATACGACATGATATGATATGTATGTGTGTGTATGTGTTGGCCCTATGAGGCATAATTGGTATTTCTGGTGTACAGGTTTTGGATAGTAAGAAAAACAGAGGAACCTCTGCCCAAATTCTTCCAGAAATATGGAAGTAAATATGTAGACTAAGTACAAAAAGGTCCCGCAATACTTGTCGGACTTTAGTTTTCTTCTGTCAGTGGCCGGAGAACACCTTACGGTGATATTTTATCAGATTCCACCGATTATTCGGAGGCGGAATTCGTGGGACGAAGACTTAAATCCGTGGGTTATCCGTAATCATATGTATATGTGTATGAAGGTGAATGTTTAAGATTCAGAAAGGCGACATGGTAATGGTACGACTTAGCCGGGGATGGGACCCGCTACAAAACTTTTTTGAAAATTTGCTAAGATCCCGATCTGCCCTAAAATTATGTGACAAGGGCCCTGCGGGGTAATCGACCGAATTATATTAGCCCTAACGCGTCAAAATGCATGAAAGTTTCGGGGTTAAGCGTGCTCAAGCCAGAGCAATTCTGGGATGGGTGACCCCTGGGAAGTAATGTAAAGTTTTTCATAAAGTGTAAGTATGCTAGATATAAATGAAAATTTGGGGGTAATCTAAAGGAAAAAGGGAATGTGTGGAGTAATTAGTGCCCTTACAGGAGTCGCGCAGAATGAGGCGGACTAAATGGGCAAAAAGAAAAGGGTACAACACCGCTTGGGAAATTGAGCGAATTTGAATAACAGTCAGAGACGTTCGTCAGTAAGGTATGAGTAAATATATCCGTATGTGTGTATGTGTGTGTGTATGTGTAGGTGTGTGTATGATTTTCGTTTGGTGCCCTTGTGGGATAAGAGCCGAGTCTCGGCAGCCAAAGTTGTGATAGACGAAAGGTTTTACTAAATCGAATACATGAAGCGAAGCGGGGGCGACGATCCGAATGTTGTCAAGGGATGGAAAATCCCCAATTACATTATAACTTAGTTTGGAATGACGATGTCTGAAAGAGAAAATGAGTATGGAGGGTAGGAAAGATGAAAGATAAGCAGTGTGAATAAGTGGAATCTTTGAAAGAGTCGATACGCGAGACGCGAGACAATTAGTGTGACAGCTTGGCGAATAAGTTTACAAATAAAGGGAAATTTTTCATGAATCATTGGAGCCTTAATAAGAGTGATCTGATTCTAATTCGGATTCTATCTGCTAAACTTCTGCACTCCCGATTTTGATAAGGCTCTGTCTATTACCCCTCTATGCTTCTGGCCTCGATTGTGTTCCCATTTGATAAACCTTGGTACATCCGGTTCTGAATCTGTTCTTGGTTGATATACCTCTGTATGATTGGCTCTGATTGCGAATCCGTCCGACACATCTCTGTATGTCTGACTCTGGATACGAATCTGTCTGATATATCTCTGGTGTGTTTGTATGTGGATCTGTTTTGCGTTCTTAAGCGGCCCGTATGCTACGGTGGCCAAGACGGCCCATGAGTTTGTACGTGTGTGTGTGCATTTGGGCGATGTATATTCCGCCACCTTTATGATTTTGATATGATTGTTCTGCATGGGCGACCGCTTAAGATAAGCGTTCGATAAATGTTTGTGTGACGTATGTTGTTAATTTCCAGTTCGAACAACGTATGTTAAGTCTGGATGAGCCTGAATACGATGATCTGGTTGTGAGTCTGTTTGGGGTGCCTAAGTAGGGCACCAGTCGCGGCCCACGGGGTTGGGTCGTGACAAAAGTGATATCATCTGAATTTGATTTCGAATCCGTCTGATACGCCTTTGTACGTCTGACTCCGATCTCAGATTTGTCTAACATACTTTTGTACCTCTGATTTTGACTATGAAACCGTCCGCCATAGTCTAGTACGTCTGCCTCCGATTACGAGTTCGTTCGATATGCTTCTAGGCGTCTGGTCCTAGTTCTGAATCCGTTGGTGTGAAGTGTTTGGTATGATTCTGAATCCGTTGGTGTGAAGTGTTTGGTATGATTCTGAATCCGTTGGTGTGAGGTGTCTGGTATGAAGTGGGATTACGATAATATGGTAGGGACCTCAGCAGTGTAACAAGGAATGATATTGACTATGATGTCTGGAAAGCGTTTGTCCATTAAAAAAAATATAGCGTGTGGTCCGATGATTATGTGGGGTACGAGAAAAAATATATTATGAAGGCATTTGAATTAGTGATGTGAAGAATTACCCCATCATGGGGGTGAAAAAGCTATGTCGGAAAGTCCACGAAGGACAATTACGAAGAGGACCCTCCCGAAGCAGTACGACGCCCAGTAAAGTCAATTCAACATTCGAGGACGAATGTTCTTAAGGGGGGAGAATGTTATGTCCCGTGCTTTTGTATAATTGGAATTCGAGAAATAAGTAAGACTTGTGTGTTATGAAGAGATATTTTGATTTTAGTGAATATGACTATGTTGGTTATGGAATTATTAATGTTAAGACATCGGGGGAGGCCGAGGATAAATTTGGAATTTCGGAAATTAGTTTCGGGAATTATAAAGCGGGACTTTTAATGAATTGGGCCAAGAAAAATTGAATACAAAATTGAGGCCCAAAGAGTTGGGATGGCCGGCCATTGGAGAGGCCCAAACCCAATTTTAAAAGTCATGTGCTATGCACATGACCTCTATATATGGATATATACCAATTCAACACTTAGACTTATCTAGAAAAATCACATTTCAACTTTCACTCCAACAAAAACCCATTCGGCCGAAGGCTAGGAGAAAGAAAAAATAAATTCCCAAGCCCTTGTTGTGATCCAAAAATATTCGTTTCCACATAGTTGTAAAGTACTCAAGACGCTCTCCGACGTGATACAAGTAGTTTGGCGGAAGAGCGACGTTTGCGGCAAATCGGGATTTCAAGAAAAAGGTGAGAAATCTATGTTTTTATGTTATGGAATGGGTTTACATGTTTTAGTGATTGATGTTGCGTGAAGATTATGGAATGGTGTTGTGTTTGTGCATGGCGTGTGTGTGGGAAAAAGGGTGTGTTTGGCCGTGTGCCCTTAGAAGGGGAAAGAATATGAATTTGATCTTGTTTAGTTTGTTTAATGCGTCGTTGTGACCTTTATGTCATAAATGAATGATTAATGAATTGAATTGGAGTTGGAAAATGATTTCGGAACGTATCGGAAAGTATACACCTTTGGTATATTTGTGTATATCATTGTATATTTAGGGTGCTAAAGACTTTGAATTTGACTTATGGTTGATGTTAATGAATTCGGAATGAAACGACGCAAGTTAGAACGTTCGTTGTGAGTTTTGATGTTTTGAAAGAAATATGGAAAGTAATGAATTTTGGGAAACTTTGTATATGGTTTGGAATATATTTGGGGTGTGTTTCAACAATTGTTAATGAGTGAATGAATACAATAATGTGGGCATAGATTTGGAATTTTGGAAGTTTGAATGAAAAGTTGCCAACTTAAGTAGTAAGGTAGAACTTTGAAGCTAGAGTGGTTTGATTATGATTTGTGTTGTTTGATGATGTGTGGGCTGTTGTTGTTGATGTATTTTCGAGCCGAGCTAAGTCTCGGGGATGTTAGATTTATAGGGGAAATGTTGCCGAAATTTCGGTAGACAAAAATGAAGTTAATGGCATTTTTAAGCCTAAGAATCTCAATTGGTAACTTTGACCATTTGCAGATTTCAGACGAAACGGGACTTGACTTTTGGGAGAGCGTAAGACGTCTGTAAGGTATGTAAAGCTTCCCACTTCTTCGTTTGGCATGTCTTAGTATGCTAGGTGAATATTGGAACCTCCGGAGCGTTTTTGCTCCTCGAAACCCGATCCACAGAAAAGTTACTATTCATTCAATTCAATTGAAGCCTAAGGGCTCTATTTTGGCTAGGATGCCACCAATCGTCCGAAACCTATCGAAATGTGGTCGGGTAACTTAGAAATGATTATGTATGAACTTTTGGCCCCTAAATGTTCGTAAATTATGTTCGCCACCTCAATTCGACTGGAGGGGGGCCCGCTAACCCCGAGACACCCTATTTGTCTTATTGGGCTGTCCTTTTGAATAAAGTTTGAAATGATGCCTTCGATTTTGGAACTTCCTCCTACGGGATGTGTTTTGAATATTACGATACGCTAAGTTACGTTTTGAGCTATACGTACTATTTTGGAAACGTTTTGTGAAATGAAACCCTGTATCGACTAAGTATTCGATTAGTTTGTATTATGAAATGACTTATGGAATTACTCTGTTTTGAAAGACTATTTTGAAGTATGATTTGCATTTGTTTGCTCACGACTCCGCTCGTGCCTTATTATGACTTCGTTCACCGGTTCCCGGGCCGGTTATGATTCGTGCGCCTTACAATAATTCGGCCGTATGCTGTGTTACGGTTCCCGAGGCTTCGCCATAGGGCCGGGTTCCGTTTGGAGTTATGCTGTGATATGGCTCGTGATGCGATACGCTCACCTATGTTTGTGTTTGTGTTCGGAGATACGGAGATTTGAAACCGTCTGGTGTTATGCTGTGTGTGGCGCCAGCGTCGGAGTGGCGACCACGTTCCTAAGCGTTTGCATGATTTCGTTTGCATTATGTATACGTATATGATTTTGATACGGATTTTGACATCCCGATTTGTACTCCACTTTGTTATCTGATTTGCTTTCAGTTTTGATCCATATTTCTGTACTCCGTGCTTTACATACTCAGTACATATTTCGTACTGACCCCCTTTCTTCGGGGGCTGCGTTTTATGCTCGCAGGTACAGACATTGGTGATCCTCCACTGTAGGCTTCACTTTCTGCTATTTTGGATTACTCCTTCTGATCCGGAGTCCACTTTTGGTACATACTCCTTTTGCTATGTATATGCTCTGTATATTTGATGATTTGGGTACGGCGGGGCCCTGTCTCGCCATATGTATTTGTTTTGAGTTCGTAGAGGCCTGTAGTCATATATGTGGGGCGAGGGTCCTATATATGTTTGTTTGATTTTGTTTTATGGTCTTAAAGCGGTCCGTTTGTTGTGATGGCCCTAAATGGCCCTTATGCTTATGTTTGCACTTCTGACCGGCGATGTCTATTCCGCCGCTCCGTTTGGATTTGATATGACATTTTGATTTGTGCGACCGCTTAAGACATATTTGATAAAAATTCTGTTTGATATGACCTTTATGAATTTTTGGAATATGCTCGGATTTGGTAAGTGAATATGTGATTTGGTCTGGGTACCCAGATAGGGTGCCAGTCGCGGCCCACCGGGCTGGGTCGTGACAATTTCCTTCCATATAAAGCTTCCTATGGAGCCATTGGTATACTGGAATGATAGATGTTGTTATATGCAAACTCAATTAGTGGCAAGTGATCATCCCAACTACCACCGAAATCCAGCACACACGCTAATAACATATCTTTCAAGGTCCAAATAGTGCGCTCGGCTTGCCCATCGGTCTGGGGATGAAATGCCGTGCTAAACTTTACTTGCGTACCTAGACCTTCTTGAAAAGACTTCCAAAACTTAGCTGTGAACTGTGCTCCTCTATCTGTGATAATAGAATTCCATGGAGTCGCACAATTTCTTTGAGATACAACCTCGCATAATCTTCGACTGAGTATGTAGTTCTAACTGGAAGAAAATGGGCTGCTTTCGTCAATCTATCCACGATCACCCATATAGAATCATATTTGCCACGAGAACGAGGAAATCCCACGATGAAATCCATGTTGATCACTTCCCATTTCCAGGTTGGTATCTCTATGGCTTGCAATAAGCCGCCTGGCTTCTGATGTTCAGCTTTTACTTGTTGGCAATTTGGACATTGTGCTACAAATTCCGCTATGTCTCTCTTCATGACATCCCACCAGTACATCATCTTGAGATCATGATACATTTTGGTTGCACCCGGGTGAATAGAATATCGAGAGCAATGTGCTTCTTCTAAAATTTGTCGGCACAATTCCGCCACATTCGGCACACATAGCCTGCCTCGATATCTAAGAATCCCATCCACCGAAACTTCAAACAGAGACTTTTCTTTCCCATGAGATGTGTCTCTATAACGACATAACTGAGGATCTTCATGCTACCGTTCATTCACTTCCATATCCAAGGACGAAATTGTGGAATCATTTACACTAATCTCAGCATCGTCCGAATCAATTACCCGCACTCCAAGATTAGCCAATCGATGAAGTTATTGAACCATATCTTTCCTTTCCGGAGGGACTTCACATAAACTGCCCATCGATCGTCGGCTAAGTGCATCGGCTACTACATTTGCTTTCCCGGGGTGGTACAAAATGTTCACGTCATAATCTTTTAGCAATTCTAACCACCGCCTCTGCCGTAGGTTCAACTCCTTTTGCTTGAAAATATATTGAAGACTTTTGTGATCTGTATAGATATTGACGTGCACACCGTACAAATAATGTCTCCACATTTTTAAGGCATGAATGACCGCAGCCAATTCGAGATCATGAGTTGGATAATTCTTTTCATGTTTCCGTAATTGTCTCGAAGCATATGCAATAACTCTACCATGCTACATCAATACGCATCATAATCCCACATCGGAAGCATCACAATACACAACATAGCCATCTGGCCCTTCTGGAAGTGTTAAAACCGGAGCTGAAGTCAACCTGTTTTTCAACTCTTGGAAACTACGTTCGCAAGCATCGTTCCATTGAACCTTAGCTACCTTCTAGGTTAGCTTCGTCAATGGGGCTGAAATAGATGAAAATCCCTCTACAAACCTTCTATAATAGCCTGCCAAACCCAGAAAACTACGAACTTCTGTGGGCGTCGTAGGCCTTGGCCAAGTCTTCACAACTTCAATTTTCTGAGTGTCGACTCGAATGCCATCATTTGAAATAACATGGCCCAGAAATGTCACAGAATTTAGCCAAAACTCGCACTTTGAAAATTTTGCATACAATTTTCGGGCTCGAAGAATACCAAGAACAATTCTCAGATGATCTGCATGTTCCGATTCCATGCGAGAATACATAAGAATATCATCAATAAATACTATCACAAATAGATCCAAGAGAGGCCTGAATACGTTGTTCATCAAATTCATAAACACGGCCGGAGCATTACTCAACCCGAACGACATCACTCAGAATTCATAATGTCCATATGTCGTTCTGAAGGCCGTTTTGGGAATATCCGCTTCTCTGACTCTCACTTGATTGTAGCCCGACCTCAAATCTATTTTTGAAAACCACATGGCACCTCGCAATTGATCGAACAAATCACCAATCCTTGGAAGAGGATATCGGTTCTTTATTGTCACCTTGTTGAATTGCCTGTAGTCGATACATATTCGTAGAGATTCGTCTTTCTTTCTTACAAACCAGACTGGTGCTCCCCACGGTGATGAACTGGGTCTAATGAATCCTTTCTCGAGCAAGTCTTTCAGCTGCGCCTTTAGCTCTTTTAATTCTGCCGGATACATTCGATAAGGAGGAATAGAAATAGGCTTGGTGTCCGGCAATATATCAATAGCGAAATCAATTTCCCTTTCTGATGGAAGACATGGAAGTTCATCTGGGAATACGTCTGGAAATTCATTCACTACTGGAACTGACTGGAAAGTTTGTGGCTTTGCCTCGGTGTCATGAACCCGAACTAGGTGATACATATAACCCTTGGCTATCATCTTCCTTGCCTTGAGGTAGGAAATAAACCTACCCTTTGGCGATGTTGCATTACCTTTCCATTTAAGCACAGGCTCTCCCGGAAATTGGAATCAGACCACTTTTGTGCGGCAATCAACGTTTGCATAACACGAAGCCAACCAATCCATACCCATGATTACATCGAAATCTACCATTTCCAGCTCAATCAAATCAGCCTTGGTCTGTCGATCACATATCACAATGACACAATTTTTGTACACTTGTCTTGCTATCACGGGATCACCAACCGGAGTAAGCACATCAAAGGGTTTAATTGACTCGGGTTTCACCCCAATACAACCAGCAACATATGGAGTAATATAATAGAATGAGAACCCGGATCTATCAACGCATACACATCACGGGAGAATATAGACAATATACCTGTAACCACATCCGGAGAGGACTCGAGATCCTGCCGTCCGACTAAAGCATATACACGGGGATGAGTGGCACCTAATGTAAATGCTGCCCCTCGGCCTCTACCTCGGCCTGCTGTCATCTGGGGAGTCTGCCCCGCTGGGCGTACTGATGAAGAACCTGCTGCTGAGCCTGTGGGCTGAACCCCACCTCTACCATACCGCGAGGGATAATCTCGCATCAAATGCCCAGTCTATCCACAAACATAACAACCATCAGTGTCCTGACGACATGGCCCTGAGTGTAATTTGCGGCACCGACTACATCGTGGAACTGGGGGTCTCCCCTGACTATAATCACCCTCAAACTAGGAACCTGAAGCCCTCGAACTCTAAACTTGTCCCTAGCGAAAGGAGTGGTCAAATCTTCTATCTGGAAATCTGGGAGGTGCGCTAGTCGCTGGCTGGCCTGAATGTCGGCAATAAGTCTGCCTCGATCCCTCTCTATAATCACTGTCTGTGCCCATAGATCTAGCTCTTTTGCCTTGTCTTCTATCACTGTCGTGATCACCCATTTGTTGTTGTTGTCGCCCCTCCAAATTCTGAGCATGGTCCTGTATCAGGGAAATGTCCATCCCTTCTTGCAGGGAAGCCGTCAAACAATCTCTGAATAAATGTGGCCCCAAACCACTCACAAATCTATGTACCAGATCTCCCATGTCGACCACCATAGTCGGAGCATATCTAGCCAAAGAATTGAATCGCATGCTATACTCCCGGGCACTCATATTTCATTGTCTCAAATTTAAGAATCTGTTCGCTCTAGCTCGGCGGACCTCGGGTGCAAATAGTGACGAATAAAAGCATTTACGAACTCTTGCCAAACCGGAGGAGGCGCATTCTCTCCTCTTGATAGTACCCAGTTGTTGTACCATAACACCGCTACATCCCGCAGTCTATAGGATGCCAACTCCACGGATTCAGTTTCGGAGGCATGGACGATCTTCAATGTCCTCAACATTTCATCAATGAAACCTAGTGGGTCTTCCTCCGGCTTTGACCTGAAGAACTCCGGAGGATTTAGACTCATAAAATCACGGGCCTTTGTACTTGCTGCCCGGTCACTTGAACCCACATTCTGTCGTTGTGCCTGTGCGGCAACCAATTGTGTCAATAATTGGATGGCCTAGGTCATTTGTTGACCCGAAGCAACCAGCGGAGGAATTGGAGCTGGGGCTCCTCCTTGCTCTTCCTCATTAGGCGGGGTAGAAGAAGTATTAGACAAGGCCTCGTTGTGTGATTCGCCTTCTTCTATATTCATCAGAGTCTCTCTTTCTACCCGCCTCTTTGTTGTAGTCTTGCCCTTCTGGGCGGCTGTAGCTTTTCCCTTTGGCAGCATTCTGAAATCATAACACACCATTAGGGAGGATAAAATCTTATATACGGCTCTATCGTACGATCTCATAGAAGAAAGCTGGTCATTTTTCCTAAATGCCCTATAGCCACTTATTTATTGATGTGGCGCGCTACACACCATAAAAAAGACTCTACTACACACGGCTCGTAGACACTTCCTAGGATCGAACTGCTCTGATACCACTTTTGTCACGACCCGGCTAGGGGCCGTGACGGGTACCCGGGGCTAACCGCCGAGCACCGCTCGTACTAGTACTCCTTAGGCTTATTTAACAATCATTTATCAGATTTATGCTCGATTTGTAAGAAAACCTATTTTCCTTTAGAAACATAATGTTTTTATACACATGAGCCCTTAGGATAGCAAAATAATATATATGTATATATTTACACAATGACCATGCCGTGAAACCACATGACCCACATTGAGTATCTACGAGCCTCTATGAGATGACATCTACAATTGTACACAAAAGAATCATCATAGGCACCTCCAGGACAACGGGGTGCTTTCAGTCAGCTAACGACCTGTAAGAATCCGGAGCAAGATCTCCTCCCTGTCTACCTGTGTGCATGAACACAGTGTCCAAAGAAAACGAACGTCAGTACGTATATTGTACTGAGTATGTAAGGCAAGAATGAAATAAACAAACATAATAGAGGGATCAGGAATCATGAGAGAATGATATAACCTGAATGTATATCATGGACAAAATACTTTCTACATATACTGCATTTTTCATAATCATAGTATACATGTTATCACATCCCGTACATCATCACATACATCATCATATCGTAATCCGCATCGTTACCCGCGTCCGGGTAACCCTCATATGCCGCCCACTAGTGGTGATCATGCCCGGCCCTCTAGGCTCTGTGTAAACATAGCAGCCCGCATTAGCGGTGACATGCCCGGCCATATAGGCATGGTGGAATCATATGCAGCCCACATTAGCAGTGACATGCCCAGCCATATAGGCACGGTGGAATCATATCGTCACAAAATCAATCAATAAACATCACTATTATACATCACATGCTATAGCATCATGTTATCATTTCTTGGTATTCCATGCATCCCATAGTCGTATTACAAATTAGCATTATTCATCATCTTATTGTCATAGCATACATTAGCATTAAGAGCATACATTAGACTTTAAGGCAACCACACTATGTCGGGGTGCCGTAAGGTCGTGAACCTCGATTGTATTATGGACATTTTATGAGTATCATGCCTCTCCTTGAAGGAAATAAAGCATAAGGAGAGTGTTAACAATAATAACATCATTAGCATTGTAGGAACATCATGCCACAATTTCTTAAATCTCTATACTCTAGGTCATTGTCATTATTATCATGCTTATAGGTGATTCGATATATAGAAGGACTCATAAGCTTCATCTTATAGAAGGATTATGGAAAACTTGAAGGATTCATGCCTTTTGAAAGAAGAGTTAAGCTTCACATACCTTTCACGTTTAAGCAGTCTAGCGTTCGCTTATTCTCCTTCAATGTCACGTCTCTACCTTCAAAATAGGATTCGTACCAACGTTAGTTAATCAACAATAAGAACGCACTACTATTTCTAGAGACATTTGGGCAGCACTTCCTTTGTTTATACTACTTTTCCCATATTCTATATCAACTCCCAACACTCACAACAACAATTACAATATAGCCATCAACAATCATCATTCATATACAATGACCATGATCCACCATTTCTCTTCATTTTTCCCACATTTATGGTTTTGGGTTCGCTATTGTATTTTACGATGTATCACACTTACCTCATGGTCTACATGTCATTTATAATGTATTCATACTCACAACACACTAACATTCATGATTCACTTCAACTACCATTCACTCATGGCAAGATTCCCTCATTTATGACCCATTTGCTATGCTTTTCTACAATTTGGGTATCTTAACCTTCCAATACCTTAAATAACATGAAATGGTCATGAAACATACCTTGGATGATGGTTGAACAAGTCTTGATTGAGGTTTCTCCTCTAGCCCCAAAACCCTATCTCCTCTCCTTTGGTTTTCTTTGAGGAAGATGAACCTTACTTGGGTTTCATATACTTTGATTCATGGATTATGTTTTGTTGATCTTAGTTTACCTTTGATTTCTCTTGTATTTGAAGAGTAGGGAGGGTTCTAGATGTTTCTTGAAGTGTTGAGTGAGAGTGAAATGAAAATGAAATGAAAGAGGTCTTTTATACTTAAATTAGAAAGCTGGCCGACCATCTTTATACGAACCAACATACGGTCCGTACTATTTATACCAACCGTATGTGTGGCCGTATGTTTGGTCCAGTAGCTGGTGGCCTTCTTGGCCAATTATACGGTCCAACATATGGCTGGTACAATTTATACGGTCCGTAGGTTGGGCCGTATAATGCCCAGTGATTTCGTTTTCGTTCTCGTCGACTCGTTTGACCTCCGATCCTTATGGAACCTTCTTGGAACTTGTTTAACATCTCGATATGAATCTTAGGGGTGTTATTACTCTTCTCTAAGACATCCTTATGCCATTATAGACTTGTTGCTCGAAATTCGTATCCATTACACCACCTATAATTCGCTTTCCTTGGCAACTTTCTTTCCTTGCATTGTATGCCTTTAAAATCTCGTTGAGGGTCATCTAATACTCTTTCTTACTCGTCAAAACATCATATATGCTATGTCCTCTGTTAGCCTATTCACTGTACATGTACGGGGAATTTTCCAAGGTGTAACATTTCTCCTCCCTGATTACCCACCTTTGCCGTAATGCTGGGGTAACTATGGAGCCTGGGGACCACTATGTGAGTGTGATGTCGCTTTTGACCCACTGAAGGTGAAGGGAGCACAGGGTAGGGGCAAAAGAAAGAGTACTGGCTCAGATGACAACAATGGCCCATAGGGTGGGAGTGGTTAGTCACACACCCCGGGTACCTTGGAGCGTATGGAGGCAGATATGGCTGCAGTGAAGGCGGCCATGATGGGGTTTGCATGGCCTTCCATGGAGGCCAGGTTGTGTAGTAGTGCTACTGGTACTGGCTATTTTACTACTGAGCAGATGAAGAGCTACATGGAGACCCAGACCAAGAAGGGAGAGGCTGTAGATGCCGTACAGGGCGCCTATGGATCTGTGGCTCAGGCCCATGTGGATCTCCAAAATGACTTGGACAAGGGGAAGAAGAAAAGTCGGGCTAGGGACAAGCTGTTCGTGAGGATGTGGAAAGGCGTCAAAAGCCTTCTGAAAGTCCTAGTCCCGAAGGCGAAACACCCCAAGGTGACCATCAGGGATGCGGTTCAATTCTCCTTCATCAGTGCGTCCGGGCTTGGTAGCGAGGACTCTAGTGACTCGAAGGATGGTGGTGATGGGGCGATTAGCCGTGGAGTGGCTTAGAGATCCCCCCCCCCCCCAATTATATCAGCCCTAGGTTATCACTTTCCCTGGCAAGGCTTCATGTTCAGACAATTTTCTTATTTTTGGTTGTTTTGGGATGCTTGGATAATCTTACATTTGTTATTTTTGGTGCGAGTGCTCCGGTTTAAGGGTGCTCGTAAGACAATTTCCCTAGTCGGGCGGATGCTTTTATCTAGGTATTTTCTTTGGAATCAATTTCTTCTTGATTTGTTGATGAATCATTCTGGTTGGAAAAATAGGGAAGGAAAGGAGAGGCTACTGGTCTCCTGGTACCGCTACAACGGTTACTTGATCGCTACGGTAGCATTGCTATGGCGATGGGATTCTCGTTATAGCGGACCCCTACAGAAGTTTGGGTCCGCTATAGCGGCCTGATGCTCGCTGTAGCAGTCCACTTGTCGCTGCAAGCGGTGCTACAGTGCCAGTCGGCAGAGATTTTGCCCACCAGTTCAGGTCACTTAGGGGCTCACTTAATTACTTAGCACGTAATAACATGGTTTTCACCTAATGAGTACGAATGTGTCATTAACTTGCCAACCTTCCTAAAATAAGCACACAATCTGTATATCTTACACTATCATGGAAATTTTCGTTCGTGCACACGAATAAAGCGCACCAACTCATGGGAAGTCTTCCTTGAGTCAATATATAGAGAGATACCAATTGGAATCAAGATACCTATTGGAATCAACAAGATGCCAATTGGATCCAACTAGAAGACGAGGTAATGGGGTAGCACGATAGAATGAATAAAGGGAAACTTGTAGATGTCCTATAGCAACTTGCAGACAGGTACGGACGTCATTGTACCATTCCACAAAACTCTACAATACATTTGCTCTTGTACGTGTGAGACCGGTAACCTAGGCTCAGATACTAACTGTCACGACCCCAGCTGGCGGATTGTGCGGACACCTAACGTATTACTAATAGTATAAGAACCCTTGACAACCACCCAAATATTCATCCATTTTTTTATAATAAATAATTTCTTAAAATCACAAGATTAAAGTAAAAGCTCACACAACTCTATCTTTAATACAATAAAACTGAAAAGAAGTTTCCGGGATCTTGTCTAGACAGATACAAGAGCTCCTACTACACAAGGAAAAAAAAATGACCCAGCCTCTGCATGGTGTGAGATAAGCAAGACTGCAGGAGAATGCTTGGCAATCCACACGAAGAAACTTCAACTTAAACCTACAACATACCTATACCCAAAAAGGATGTATCAAGAATAATATCAGTACACCACACGTACTGGTAAGCATCATAGGTTGACTAAGATTAGTTCACACAACATAATATAAAGTCAATAAGATAAACAGATCAGTCAAGACTCTCGGGATTCTCAAACTAGGTTATTCACTCTCACGAACTCACCTTTTTAGTCTCGACTATTTACTTCTCTTATCCCCATAGGAATACCATTAATCTAACTAGTCATTATAGTACCCTTTTCCACATTACCTTAAGCTAATTAATTAAGTCTCACCTCCTTATTTGTGTTAACCTTTAGTTCTTAACTTTTAGCCGTGGGGCCTTTCTATCCAATTCACTCACTAAGATATGACACACCCATGGAATAGTCTTACCACTTAGAAATCGTTCTTACACTTACTTTCGTAATAATAAACTCCTCCCACTACCTCAACAAATCATAAATGATTCCCCATGCAATATAACAGACTGACAGTATACAAACAAAAAGGATATAGCAGTATGAAATGTAATGCAGTGCAGATGCGATGCAAGGGCCCAATCACGCTGTATATACATGCTAACTTATGTTATTGCTCCGTATCCATGACCTGCAGGGGACCCATGGTGTCCATGTACCACTCGTTCCGGATACTCATCGGAGCTGAGCCATAAATCCTCCGCTCCGAAAAGAACATCAGACGCGGATCCACATCATATAGATTTCTCACATTCCATCCAAACGGCCATATTACCAGATAATACAACTGCCTCATACTTAGACTTGCTTGCTATATGTATGTACTCATAAACTGTCACGCCCCAAAACTCACCCTAGATGTGACCGGCATCCGACGTCATGAACAATATCAGAAGAACCTAAAAGATGCAATAACAACACTTGAACTCGCCAGGTTCAATATTCACCTCCAACAGTTTATAAAATAAATACAATCAAATCATGATATATGAATTAAATTAGCGGAAGTCTTAAATATTATAAAACTTAATCAAAACGTGACGAATGCCCAAGAGTTAAACAAAACTGAACAACTACCTACAAGAATGTGTACTATGGAGCTTCTAAGATAAAAGAGTAATTTTCTGACACATCGGGATGCAACCCGAAAAAAAAAACTAGAATAGTAAATAAAGATGATAATGGGTGTCCCATGAATGAACATGTAGGCTTACCAAGTCAGCAGCAACAACAAGTCCTTCCTAAGAATTTTGAGTATCAAGAACCTACTCTACTCCGTTACCTAACATACCATCAAAACAACAATGGTATTCCTGAGTACTTCGTACTCAATGAATGCCTCGGGGACAACAAGTAATATGATAATAAAGTACAATAATTCTTAAAAAAATCAGTTCTGAGGATAGTATGAAACAATGTGAAATCAGTTATTCAGCTCGTATATCTCAATAAGAATTATCAAAAATGATTATAAAGCCTTTTGTCAATTTACAACTTTCAAATATGCTTTTTAAATTGATCATGATTATTAACAACAGTTCCATAAAAGGATAAGGATATCACACTTTCCAATACAGGCCCAAGAATCAATAACATCGAAGGGATGACCTTAGAAGTTCCCTAAACACAGCGCACCACACCAGAATATGTAATTCTCGATTGCTATCCTTCCTCCCGAATAGCTAGGCATAAACCGCACCCCGGGTGGCGAACCCGGCACTGGCCACTTTTCCTCCCGAATGGCTAGACATTACCACACTAGGATCCATAGTGACTACCCTTCTTCCCGAGTAGCTAGACCAAATACAACAATCAAATACATAGCATAGAAGCCGAATTATAGCATAGAAGCTAAATCATCACTTATATCGGGTAGTCACATCAGCATTTAGCATTCAAGTTCCAAAATTCATTATAGGGTATTTACATGAGCCAATTAGTCTTTCAAGTATCAAGTTCAATCATCCATTAAGGGAATTTCTAGAATCATTTCCTAACCGTTTAGTCTCATCATTAATCAACTCTTATAGAGGGAAGAAATCATAAATACATCTATAGAATATACTACAAACAAGGTTTAATGTGGGCTTGTCCCTCACGCTTACCAACCACAATCAACTCATATATTTAGTATCAATAGGATGTGTACAATTCACCTTTGTAGTCAACAAAAAGTTTTTGAAAAGAGACACACCTTAAATTCGTATGTTAAATGTAAGCTCCACGCTTCAAAGAAACATTCTACATCTAATTGAGGCTTGTATGATCAATAAGCTCTAGATATTCACCAAATTCGCAGGTATTGTTCATAGCCTGAAACGCACTGCTCCAGATAGCTAAATAAGATGTCCACCATTCACATTTAAGACCAATATGTTGTGACAACTCAGTTAAAATTTGGGCTCAACCCAACGGTTAGATTAGCAGAAAACATCAATTAAATCTGTCTGGTCGGAGAAAATTCTACAGCAAAAATACTAGGGTTGTCTTTAATAGAGTGCATCTAGATTGCACCTAAATCAATCCAATTTCATGATTCTACTGACCATTCAATGTCTAAAACATAATAACAATTCCATACAATCCATCGAAGTGAGGGGTTTACCTTTTAGAAGAAATCCCAAAGCTTCATCCCATGTTTAACCCTGAATGAAGTTTCCACAATCTAGCGATTTCATATAATGATTCGGTGTTAATCTAGTGTTAAGTTAATATAATTGGCTTAGGAATTTGAGTAAAAATCACCTTAGGGGGTTGGTATAAGCCTCTGGTCGAAAAACCCTCTCTTTAGACGTTTTTGGGTTGTATTTATAGGTTACCATAAAGGCTTGGGCTTTAAAACCTAATCCTACAAGAATCGGGATTTCCATTTTACACATCTTTAGTAAATCGGTCATAAATGTTTATACAAACCTTCGTTTGACCTCCATAATATATGGTTGGAATGGTATTTCAATGATCTACAACTTTTATGTTTTGGGTTTTCCCAAATTCCAACCTAGATGATATCTACACCCCTTTGAACTTGTTTTGTGAGTATTAAGATATGAAGTAAGTCTACCTCAAAGGTTTAACAGTATCACATTTTCACTTTATAACGGGTCCATCAGCAAATTCAAGCCTAACTATTTCTAATTGACAATTTAGAGTTTCATAACACTCGAAAAACTGGTCTATTCCAAAAAAATCACATCAAAGTTCACAATTTCCAATTCAAACACATCAAAAGTTGTCACGACCCAACCGGAGGGTCATGATGGGCACCCGATGCTAATCCACCCAGGCACCTCTTAACGTATATTCATATCCACATATAGGTGACTCACATGGCCTACTTACGATTTCCATACATTAATAATACTAATCTCATTTGGGCAACGACACATTTATATCATCATCAACAACAATGCCCATGTCCATATACGCAAGCCGACGAGGCTAACAAAATATGAGCCGACAAGGCCAAAGGACATCTAGCTATACACAACTGTCTACGAGCCTCTAAAGAGAGTATGTAACATCATATAGATGGGACAGGACCCCGCCATGCCCATATGTATGTACACAAAAGAATAATACCAACAACTGCAACTCCGAACGAAGTAGAGCTCCTTTATGCAGTCCCTGAACAAGTAATCTATGGATCAAGTCTGTCTCCCTGTCCAGCTGTAGGTATGACGCAGCGTCCAAAACAAAAAGACGTCAGTACGAATAATGTACTGAGTATGTAAAGCATAATCAATAACATAATGGAAGCATAGGAAATAACATAAGGTAGACGAGTCACTGAATAAAAGAGCCATGTATACCTCTAGCGACGTTCATCATATTTACTGACCCCTTCCTAATGGGAGACTTCCATTCCATACATCTATACATTTAGAAGTATCATACCGACCATAGAGGGTCGATGTCTTACATACCCGACCATGATAAGGCTCGGTGTTATACATACCTAGCCCTACCAAAGCTCAGTGTCATCCGCACCCAACTGCAGTGGTGTGCGCGCGATAAACGTCATACCCAGCCATAGAAGCTCGGTGTTACATAATAGCCATATATATACTTATTCACGTATACGTAATAGTCCCTAAGTATCGCCAACATGATCATCATAATCATCATCATCATCATCATCATCGTTTTCGTTACTTCTTTCCTTAGAAGATCCACTATCATATAAAAGAGCTAATAGCGTTGTAAAAATATCAAGAATCATGAGCTTTAGTGATTCTAAGAATGAAGTCATCTTGGAAGACAATATGAAATTCACATGAAGGTTTACAACAATTGGATCATGCCTTAAGAAGGAAGGGTTAGCCTTACATACCTCGCCGTCTTGTTAACTACTTAACGTTCACCGTCGAGCTTGAGAAATCTACTGTTATGTCCCGTGTTTTCGCATAATTTGAAATCGAGAAAAATAATTAAGACTTGTATGTTATAAGGAGATAAATTGATTTTAGTCATTATGCTTATGTCGTTTATGAAATTATTGGCGTAAATACATTGGGGAGGGTCGACGGTAAATTTGGAATTTCAGAAATTAGTTTCGGGAATTATAAAACGAGACTTTAACGAATTGGGCCAATAAAAAATTTGAACAAAAAAAAATTGGGGCCCAAGTCTTTGGGGTGGCCGGCCAAGAGGCCAAGGCCCAACCCATTTTTAATGGTCATGTGATATACATGTGACCACCCATTTGGATATATATCAAGGCTTCACTTTAGACTTATCAAGAAAAAAATCAACAACTCCACTTTGAGCTTATAAGCCCCATTCGGCCGAACCCCCATTTTCCAAAAAAAAAATTAATTAATTCTCTAGCCTTTGTCTTGGTTCCAAAAATCTTGTTCTTCCCATATTTGTAGTGCACTCAAGGCGCTTTTCAATGGGGTACAATTAGTTTGGTGGAAGAATCACATTTGCGGCAAGTCGGATTTTCAAGAAAAGGTAAGAATTTTGCCCCTTAAATGTTATGGAATTTGTATGAATATGACAAGGATTGAGAATAGATGAGAACCTCGTAGTTTTGATGTATGTATGAAACTGTGGTTGTGTGTGTGTGGTGTTGTGGCCGTGAGCTATAAGGAGTAGAAGGCAAAGGTGAATTTGATTTGTTTAGTTGATTAGTTGTGTCGTTGTGGCATTTATAACGTAAACGAATGTTTAACGAAGTGAATTGGTATTGAATTGGTGGCAGATTATTATGGGAATGTATATGACTTTGGTATATTCGTGTATATCCTTGTATAATTATGATATTAAGACTTTAAATGTGAATTATGGTTGTTGTTAACGAATTTGGAATGAAACAATCCGAGTTAGTAGGTTCGTCGTAATTGTTGACATTTCGGATGAAATATGGAAAGTGATGAACTCCTAGAACTTATGTATATTGTTTGGAACATAATTGGAATGTGTGTGAATAACCTTGAATGTGTGAATGAATACAATAATGTGGACATTAGTTTGGTATTGTGAAATTTGAATGAAAGTTGTCAACTTATATAAAAAGGAAGAATATTGAAGTTAGAGTGATTTGGTTGTGACTTATGATGTTTGTGATGTTTGGGTTGTTGTGTTGATGTATATTGAGCCGAGCTAAGTCTCGGGGGTGTTATATATATAGGGGAAATGCTGCCGAAATTTCGGTAGACAAAATTGAAGTTAAGCAAATTCTTAAGCCTTAAAATCTCTAATTGGTAACTTTGACCATTTGCAGATTCTGGACGAAACGGGATTTGAGTTTGGGGTGAGCATAAGACGCTTATAAGGCATGTAAGGCTCCCCACTCCTTCTTTTGGCATGTCTTAGTATGTTAGGTTGATATCGGAACCCCGGGAGCAATTCTGCTCCTCGAAATCCGAATTAGAAAATGGTTACTATTCATTCAATTCAATTGAAGCCTAATGACCCTATCTTGGCTAGAAAGCAATCAAACGCCCGAAACTTGTGCAAATGCAATTGGATTACTTCGAAACCTTTATGAATGATCCCATAGACCCTAAATGTCCGTAATTCATGTTAGCCACCTCGATTTGACCTGAGGTGGGCCCGCTAAACCCGAGATGCCTTATTGTCCTATTAGGCTCTCTTTTTGGATAAGTTTCGATAAAGAATCTTCGATTTTGAAATTGTCCTCTATGAAATAATGTTATGATTACTATGATATACTAAGCTATGTTTTGAGCCATACGTACCAGTTTGGGAACATTTTGTGAAATAAACTTCCGTACTAGCTAATTTTCGACTACTTTGATTAATGAAATAACTTATGAAGTAATCAAGTTTTGAAAGGCTATTTTGATATACACATTGCATTGTTTTCTCACGACTCCGCTCGTGCCTTATTATGACTTCGTTCACCGGTTCCCGGACCGGTTATGATTCGTGCGCATTATGATAAATTCGGCCGTATGTTGTGTTACGGTTCCCGAGACCTCGCCATAGGGCCGGGTTCCGTTTGGTGTTATGCTGTGATATGGCTGGTGATATGATATGCTGATATGTGTGTGCTCGAGGATGTACGGAGATTTGAACCTTCTGGTGTTATGCTGTGTGTGGCACCAGCGTCGGAGGGGTGACCACGTTCCTGAGCTTTGCATGATTTCGTTTGCATTATGTATATATGATTTTGATAAACATTTTGATATATTGTTCGGCATTTATCTCTTTTGTATTCTGTTCGCTTTCAGTTGTGGCCTATATTTCTGTACTCCATGCTTTACATACTCAGTACATCTTTCGTACTGACCCCCTTTCTTCGGGGGCTGCGTTTCATGCCCGCAGGTACAGACGCCGGTGATCCACCACTGTAGGCTCCACTTCTGCTATTTCGGAGTACTCCCTTTGATTCGGAGTCCACTTTTGGTATATATATCTTTTGCCATGTATATATATTTCTGTATATCTGACTATTTGGGTACGGCGGGGCCCTGTCCCGTCATATGATTCCGTCAGTCAGTTTAGAGGTCTGTGGACATGTCTGTGGGTTATGGTCTTTCTGTATGCTTATGTGTATATGTTGTTTGGGCGATCCCTTACGCCGAGGCGGCCGGTCCGCATATGGATATACGTTGCTTTGTTAGCCCTGTGTGGCCTTTGTTGGTGTTTGCTGTGTACAGGGCTATTTTGGATAGTCTGTAAAACAAAGGAAACTCTGCCGAAATTTGTCTAGAAATTATCTAAATTTGGAATATAGCCTTATCGGCTTCTGCTATATATATTTGAATGCATTTGATAGATGGGTTTGGGTGCCCAGATCGGGCACTAGTCACGGCCTACGGGGTTGGGTCGTGACAAAAGTGGTATCAGAGCAGTTTGTCCTCGGAATGTCTACAGGCCGTGTCTCGTAGAGTCTTGTTTATCGATGTGTTGTGCACCACATCTATAAACTGGAGGCTACAGGGCATTTAGGGTGTTACCTTTCTTCGGAATCTTAGATCGTGCGATAAAGCTGTGCTATTAAGATGATTCTGATCTGATTCGTTATTGTGTTTGCAGTGATGCCTCCGAAGAACGCAACGGCGGCCCAGAAGGGCAAGGCAGGGATGGTAGGCACTTGTCAGGCACAGCGAGTTACCTGGGCTCGAGTTTATGATTTGTCCGAGGTTGTGCCCCACTCAGAGGGATCCGCTACACCACCGGCGGAGCCTGGAGCAGGTCCATCAGCAGCTCCAGGGGCCCAAGTACCCGCACCCGAGCCTCCAGCTCCTCACCCAGGGGCGGAGGATAGGACATTGAGAGAGTCGGTGCAGTTATTGACCACTCTGGTAGCGGGACAGGCTCGCAGGCACGGGCGGAGAGATGATGATGACGACGACAGGCGTGACCGCCTGAGGGTTCGAGAATTCCTATCATGTGGCCCCTAGAGTTTTTCAGGTCTAAGCCCGACGAGGACCCCCATGACTTTATTCGGGGGATGCGACGCTCACTAGACTTGGTCAGGGCTTCAGAGACTGAGTCTGTTGTGCTGGCTTCGCATAGACTACGGGATGTTGCTGCTCACTAGTATGAGTCCTGGGAGCTATCCAGGGGTGAGGGTGCTGCCCCAGCTACTTGGGACGAGTTCGTGACTACTTTCACCCGCCACTTTTTGCCCCCAGAGTTACGGCTGGCACGGGTTGACCAATTTTTGCATCTGCAGCAGAGGGGTCGGAGCGTCCGTGAGTATAATATGGAGTTCGATTCTTTGGCCCAGTATGCACCTACCATAGTAGCAGATATGGCCGATCGGATGCACAGATACGTGATGGGGTTAGACCGCTATTTGATTGATGGCTGTATGGCGGTGGCATTGCAGACAGACATGGATATTGCCCGACTACAGGCTTATGCCCTGGGTATGGAGGATAGACACAGAGCTGATTATTCTAGCAGAGATCGGGACAGGAGGCCGCCCAAGAGGGAAAGATCCGCAGGTTATTCTGGAGATTGTCGAGGCGGACAGCAGTCAGGCAGACATCCTCCTCCGTCAGGCCGGGGTACATAGCTGGCCGGTAGGAGATTTGACAGTGCAGGACCGTCTGGGGCCGGTCAGAGTTCCAGAGCGTCAGGTTCACAGGTACCCAGAGGTCCCAGTCAGCCCAGGCCACCCAGGCCCCGTTGTTCCCATTGCGGGAAATCGCACCCGGGAGAGTGTTATCGACTTACTGGAGCCTGTTTTTCATGCGGCGGTCAGGGCCATATTATGCGAGATTGTCCGTTGGCGAGCGGTGCTGGTAGTGTAGCTCAGCCGACGGGGTCAGCCGCTGGTTCATCATCTGCTCCATCAGTTGCACGCCCTGCGGGGCGAGGTATGCCTGCACCGGCGGGACGCGGTCTAGGTCGTGGCAGTGCTTCAGGTTCTAGCGGTCCCTCGAACCGCATATATGCATTAGCCAGTCGCCAGGACCAGGAGGCTTCGCCGAATGTCATCACAGGTACCTTACTGGTTTTCTCCAGATCTGTATATGCACTGATTGATCCTGGCTCTACATTATCATATATTTCCCCGCTCGTTGCTAGTAAAATTGGGATAGTGTCTGAGCCTATAGAGCCATTTGAGGTCGCTACACCAGTCGGGGATTGTATTATTGCAAGGCAGGTATATAGGGATTGCTCTGTGACTATATGTGATCGCTGCACTAAAGCTGATTTGATAGAATTAGATATACTGGAATTCGATGTCATTATGGGTATGGACTGGTTAGCTTCCTGTTATGCTAATGTCAACTGCCAGAAAAAGGTAGTCCATTTTCAGTTTCCAGGGGAACCAGTTATAGAGTGGTTCGGGTCTACAGCATCGCCGAGGGGTAAGTTTATTTCATACCTCAAGGCTAAGAAGATGATTCAAAAAGGTTATGTCTATCATTTGGTTCGGGTGCATGACACTACAGCCGAGACACCTACTATTCAGTCTGTTCTGGTCGTAAATGAATTTCCAGATGTATTTCCTGATGAGCTTCCGGGTCTTCCGCCCGAGCGGGAGATAGATATTACTATAGACTTGTTGTCGGATACGCAGCCTATATCTATTCCTCCGTACATAATGGCACCGGCTGAATTGAAGGAGTTGAAAGAGCAGCTGAAAGATTTGTTGGATAAGGGTTTTATCAGACCCAGCACATCACCCTGGGGAGCGCCGGTATTATTTGTAAGAAAGAAAGACCGGTCACTGCGTATGTGTATCGATTATCAGCAATTGAATAAGGTAACTATAAAGAATAAATATCCCCTCCCCCGGATTGATGATTTGTTTGATCAGTTGCAGGGTGCTAAACATTTTTCAAAGGTAGATCTGCGCTCAGGTTATCATCAGGTGCGAGTGCGAGAATCAGATATCCCGAAGACTGCTTTCAGGACCCGGTACGGGCATTATGAATTCAGAGTTATGTCTTTCGGGTTGACTAATGCTCCAGCGGTATTTACGGATCTCATGAATCGGGTATTTCGGCCTTTCTTGGATATGTTCGTTATTGTGTTCATTGATGATATTCTGATTTACTCGCGATCAGCAGAAGAGCATTCAGATCATTTGAGGACGGTACTTGGTATTCTCCGTCAACAGAAATTATATGCTAAATTCTCCAAATATGAATTTTGGTTAACTTCTGTGGCATTTTTAGGCCATATTATCGGCGCAGATGGTATTCGAGTCGATACGCAGAAGATCGAGGCTGTACAGAATTGGCCCAGGCCTACTACTCCGACAGAGGTGCACAGTTTTCTGGGATTAGCCGGATATTATCGCAGGTTCGTGGAGAATTGTTTTTCTATTTCAGTACCACTGACGAAGCTTACTCAGAAAGCAGCGAGATTTCAGTGGACCGATGCCTGCTAGCGCAGCTTTCAGATGTTGAAAGAAAAATTAATTTCAGCTCCAGTTTTAGCTCTTCCAGAAGGATCAGATGGGTATGTTGTCTACTGTGATGCCTCTGGTATTGGGATAGGTTGTGTGTTGATGCAGCATGGTCGAGTCATTGCCTATGCTTCCCGGCAGCTCAGACCGCACGAGAAAAATTATCCCACTCATGATCTTGAGGTGGCCGCGGTGATTCATGCTTTGAAGATTTGGCGGCACTATTTATATGGGGTCCATGTTGATATTTATACGGACCATAAGAGTCTCCAGTATATTTTTAAGCAGAAAGAATTGAATTTGCGGCAGCGAAGATGGCTTGAATTATTGAAAGACTATGACGTTGATATTCTGTACCATCATGGGAAAGCCAATGTGGTAGCGGATTCACTTAGCCGCAAGTCCATGGGCAGTTTAGCTGATGTACCATCTGGTAAGAAAGACTTGGTTCGTGAGATTCATCAGTTGGCCAGCCTTGGAGTTCGTTTGGCAGATTCTGGAGATTCTGGGATTTCTGTTCGTGCAGTTGCTGAATCATCTATTATAGAGGAGGTAAAGCAGCGTTAGTTCGAAGATCCTATTCTGATTCAGTATGGAGATGTGGCCCTTAATAAAGCAAAGACTCCGTTTGAAATTTCGCCTGAAGGGGTATTATTATATGACGGCAGACTCTGTGTACCGGACGTTGCAGGGTTACGGCGACAGATTATGGGCGAGGCGCATAATGCACGGTATTCTGTTCATCCTGGTTCCACTAAAATGTATCATGATCTTAGGTATTTGTATTGGTGGGACGGTATGAAGAAAGATATTGCCGAGTTTGTTAGTTAGTGCCCGAATTGTCAGCAAGTTAAAATTGAACATTAGAAGCCCGGTGGATTACTACAGGAGATGGAAATTCCATTCTGGAAATGGGAGATGATTAATATGGACTTCGTTGTTGGGTTACCGCGTAGTCCACGCAGGTACGATTCTATTTGGGTTATTGTCGACCGATTGACGAAATCAGCAAATTTTATTCCGGTCCGGACTACTTATTCGGCTGAGGATTATGCTAGATTGTATATCAGAGAGATAGTTAGACTTCACGGAGTCCCTGTATCTATTATTACTGACCGAGGTGCCCAGTTTACGGCAAATTTCTAGAGATCATTTCAGGAGGGATTAGGGACTCAAGTGAGCCTCAGCACAGCTTTTCATCCTCAGTCCGACGGGCAGGCCGAGGGCACTATTCAGACACTGGAAGATATGTTACGGGCTTGCGTTATCGATTTCAGGGGCAGCTGGGATGATCACTTGCCGCTTATTGAATTTGCCTATAATAACAGTTATCACTCCAGTATTCAGATGGCGTCGTACGAAGCCCTTTATGGTAGAAAATGCAGATCTCCTATTGGTTGGTTTGACGTAGGCAAAACTAAGCTGATTGGGCCAGATGTGATCCAGGAAGCAGTGGATAAGGTAAAACTTATTCGGGAGCGATTATTGGCTGCTCAGAGTCGACAGAAAGCTTATGCAGACAGACGACGTCGACCGTTAGAGTTCCAGATTGGCGACTGGGTATTTCTGAAGGTGTCGCCCATGAAGGGTGTTATGAGATTCGGTAAGAAGGGTAAGTTGAGCCCGCGGTATATTGGGCCGTATCAGATTGTTCGAAAGATAGGCGAGGTCACCTATGAGCTAGATTTACCATCCGATTTGGAGGCAGTACACTCGGTATTTCATGTGTCTATGCTTCGAAAATGTATTGGTGATCCTTCCAGGATATTCCCAGTAGATGACATTCAGGTAACAGAGCATTTGTCTTATGACGAGCAGCCTATAGCTATTCTGGATCGACAGGTGAGGAGACTACGCACTAAAGAAGTGCCCTCCGTTAAAGTCCTGTGGCGCATCAATAACCGGGAAGAGATGACTTGGGAGGCGGAGGACGAGATGAAGAAGAAATACCCCTACTTGTTCCCGACGTCCATAGGTAATTTAAACTTTCCAGTTTGTTGTGTTGATTGACAAAATGAATTACGTATGCCATTATTAAAAGGGACTCCCCCGCCATGATCATAAGACTTTATGAGATTAATTTAACATTCGGGGACGAATGTTCTTAAGGGGGGGAGAATGTTATGTCCCGTGTTTTCACATAATTGGAAATCGAGAAAAATAATTAAGACTTGTATGTTATAAGGAGATAAATTGATTTTAGTCATTATGCTTATGTCGTTTATTAAATTATTGGCGTAAATACATTGGGGAGGGCCGAGGGTAAATTTGGAATTTCGGAAATTAGTTTCGGGAATTATAAAACGAGACTTTAACGAATTGGGCCAAGAAAAAATTTGAACAAAAAAAAATTGGGGCCCAAGTCTTTGGGGTGGCCGGCCAAGAGGCCAAGGCCCAACCCATTTTTAATGGTCATGTGATATACATGTGACCACCCATTTGGATATATATCAAGGCTTCACTTTAGACTTATCAAGAAAAAAATCAACAACTCCACTTTGAGCTTATAAGCCCCATTCGGCCGAACCCCCATTTTCCAAAAAAAAAATTAATTAATTCTCTAGCCTTTGTCTTGGTTCCAAAAATCTTGTTCTTCCCATATTTGCAGTGCACTCAAGGCGCTCTTCAACGGGGTACAATTAGTTTGGTGGAAGAATCACGTTTGCGGCAAGTCGGATTTTCAAGAAAAGGTAAGAATTTTTCCACTTAAATGTTATGGAATTTGTATGAATATGACAAGGATTGAGAATAGATGAGAACCTCGTAGTTTTGATGTATGTATGAAACCGTGGTTGTGTGTGTGTGTGGTGTTGTGGCCGTGAGCTATAAGGAGTAGAAGGCAAAGGTGAATTTGATTTGTTTAGTTGATTAGTTGTGTCGTTTTGGCATTTATAACGTAAACGAATGTTTAACGAAGTGAATTGGTATTGAATTGGTGGCGGATTATTATGGGAATGTATATGACTTTGGTATATTCGTGTATATCCTTGTATAATTATGATATTAAGACTTTAAATGCGAATTATGGTTGTTGTTAACGAATTTGGAATGAAACAATCCGAGTTAGTAGGTTCGTCGTAATTGTTGACATTTCGGATGAAATATGGAAAGTGACGAACTCCTAGAACTTATGTATATTGTTTGAAACATAATTGGAATGTGTGTGAATAACCTTGAATGGGTGAATGAATACAATAATGTGGACATTAGTTTGGTATTGTGAAATTTGAATGAAAGTTGTCAACTTATATAAAAAGGAAGAATATTGAAGTTAGAGTTATTTGGTTGTGACTTATGATGTTTGTGATGTTTGGGTTGTTATGTTGATGTATATTGAGCCGCGCTAAGTCTCGGGGGTGTTATATATATAGGGGAAATGCTGCCGAAATTTCGGTAGACAAAATTGAAGTTAAGCAAATTCTTAAGCCTTAAAATCTCTAATTGGTAACTTTGACCATTTGCAGATTCTGGACGAAACGGGATCTGAGTTTGGGGTGAGCATAAGACGCTTATAAGGCATGTAAGGCTCCCCACTCCTTCTTTTGGCATGTCTTAGTATGTTAGGTTGATATCGAAACCCCGGGAGCAATTCTGCTCCTCGAAATCCGAATTAGAAAATGGTTACTATTCATTCAATTCAATTGAAGCCTAATGACCCTATCTTGGCTAGAAAGCAATCAAACGCCCGAAACTTGTGCAAATGCAATCGGATTACTTCGAAACCTTTATGAATGATCCCATAGACCCTAAATGTCTGTAATTCATGTTAGCCATCTCGATTTGACCTGAGGTGGGCCCGCTAACCCCGAGATGCCTTATTGCCCTATTAGGCTCTCTTTTTGGATAAGTTTCAATAAAGAATCTTCGATTTTGAAATTGTCCTCTATGAAATAATGTTTTGATTACTATGATATACTAAGCTATGTTTTGAGCCATACGTACCACTTTGGGAACATTTTGTGAAATAAACTTCCGTACTAGCTAATTTTCGACTACTTTGATTAATGAAATAACTTATGAAGTAATCAAGTTTTGAAAGGCTATTTTGATATACACATTGCATTGTTTGCTCACGACTCCGCTCGTGCCTTATTATGACTTCGTTCACCGGTTCCCGGACCGGTTATGATTCGTGCGCATTATGATAAATTCGGCCGTATGCTGTGTTACGGTTCCCGAGACCTCGCCATAGGGCCGGGTTCCGTTTGGTGTTATGCTGTGATATGGCTGTTGATATGATATGCTGATATGTGTGTGCTCGGGGATGTACAGATATTTGAACCTTCTGGTGTTATGTTGTGAGTGGCACCAGCGTCGGAGGGGTGACCACGTTCCTGAGCTTTGCATGATTTCGTTTGCATTATGTATATATGATTTTGATAAACATTTTGATATACTGTTCGGCATTTCTCTCTTTTGTATTCTGTTCGCTTTCAGTTGTGGCCTATATTTCTGTACTCCATGCTTTACATACTCAGTACATCTTTCGTACTGACCCCCTTTCTTCGGGGGCTGCGTTTTATGCCCGCAGGTACAGACGCCGGTGATCCACCACTGTAGGCTCCACTTCTGCTATTTCGGAGTACTCCCTTTGATTCGGAGTCCACTTTTGGTAAATATATCTTTTGCCATGTATATATATTTCTGTATATCTGACTATTTGGGTACGGCGGGGCCCTGTCCCGTCATATGATTCCGTCGGTCAGTTTAGAGGTCTATGGACATGTCTGTGGGTTATGGTCTTTCTGTATGCTTATGTGTATATGTTGTTTGGGCGATCCCTTACGCCGAGGTGGCCGGTCCGCATATGGTTATACGTTGCTTTGTTAGCCCTGTGTGGCCTTTGTTGGTGTTTGCTGTGTACAGGGCTATTTTGGATAGTCTGTAAAACAAAGGAAACTCTGTCGAAATTTGTCTAGAAATTATCTAAATTTGGAATATAGCCTTATCGGCTTCTGCTATATATATTTGAATGCATTTGATAGATGGGTTTGGGTGCCCAGATCGGGCACTAGTCACGGCCTACGGGGTTGGGTCGTGACATCTACATTTTGAAGGATTCATACCATGGTTAAGCTTTAATGATACTCTTAAATTCAAACTAGAATACTTTATGATTTGTCGAAAATTGGGCAGCATTTCCCCTATTTCATCGACTTCCACCATATTACAAAATGACTCCCAAACATCCACAATAACATCAACAAAATCATAATCAAGCAATCACATTCCATTAAGTCTTCAAAATCCATTCTAATATTCAACTTATACTTACAATTTCACACCCAACTTTAGCACATTTTTGTACAACACTTCCTCCTTGCCATTATTACCTTTTATAACAAGAACATATCTACATCATACTAGGAATCATGACTCAAATTAGTTTACTACTCATAAACATCATGAAATCCATATTTAGAACTCACCCTCTATATTTCTCCTTTCATCCAACTTTTGTTACAACCAAGCATTTTTAATAACATGAAATAAGCATGCGAACTAACCTTTTTATCCCATAGGAACAAGATTTGGACCAAGATATCAAGTTGTGCAAAACCCTAGCTACAATACCCATGTAAATCTTGAAATCTACCAACCTTAGGAAGCCTTCTAACACATGAACACTTCGATTCTTGCAATTTGATCTTTGTAATCTCTTGGAGCTTTCGAGAGTTTGGAGGAAATGTGGGAATTGAAAAAGAAGCAAGTGTCAGCAATTTATATAAAATAAAAATCTAACCCGACCTGATTATACGGCCAATTATATGGGCCGTATAATTTATACGGTCCATATAAATGGGACCGTATAATCTCATCAGGGATCACCCTTCTCTGGAAGTAATCTACGGACCATTATTGTTATACCCCGCATTTTCAGAGCCTGAGCGTGACACGTGCTTCCTCAGACATTGACAATCACGTTGTTACTGCATAATTTAGACTCACGTCGATAGTATTATATTTCGTATTTTTGCACATCAGATTAGTCGTAAGCGGAGGTGGGGCCTACACATCGAGATTTTTTTAGGAACACATGACAAGTTATATGAAGCACATATGTGAATTTGAACACAACTCAAGAAGGACCCTTGAGCCGAATCAAAGTGGAAGTCCTCCAAACAAATATTTTTAAGTAACGTTTTCGGGTGATCTGAATTCGAGGGGAAAAAACGGTATTATAAGTTTGGAATTTGGAAAAATACCAAGAAATCGAAGTTGTAGATAATTGAATTACCTATCCAACCATAGGTCATGGGTCCGCAGGTGACGTCGAAATAAGGAGATCTGGACGTTTTACTCAGGCCAGTCGGTGACTAGTGCACCTCCATGATTTACAGGTAGGAGATTTGATCGTTCCTTTCGTTCAGGACATGGTCAGAGTCCGAGGGCCTCAGATTCTCAGTTCAGGGAAGATTATAGCAAGAGGAGACCCCCAGTACCGCGGTATAGCTAGTGCGGTAGAGTACATTCCGAACAGTGTCGCCAAGGTTCAGATGCTTGCTACGTTTGCGGCCAGGTTGGGCATATGATGCGAGATTGCCCATCGGTGAGTGGTAGAGTTGGGGTTCAGCCCACAGGATCAGTGGCCAGTTCCTCTTTAGTGCGGCCGATAGGGCAGACTCCCTAGATTTTAGCAGGTCGAGGTAGAGGCAGAGGGGGAGCATCTACTTCAGGTGCCACTCAGCCCCGTGTGTATGCTTTAGCTGGACGACAGGATCTTGAGTCCTCCCCGAATGTGGTTACAGGTACATTATCCATATTTTCCCGTGATGTGTATGCGTTGATAGATCCGAGTTCTACTTTCTCTTATTTTACTCCATATGTTGATGGTTGTATTGGGGTGAAACTCGAGCCAATTAAACCTTTGGGGTATCTACTCCAGTGGGTGATCCCGTGATAGCTAGACAAGTGTATAAGAATTGTGTACTTGTGATATGCAATTGCCAGACCAAAACTGATTTAATTGAGCTGGAAATGCTAGATTTTGATGTAATTATGGGTATGGATTGGTTGGCCTCATGTTATCCGAGTGTTGATTGCCGAATGAAAGTGGTTCGATTTAAATTTTCGGGAGAGCCCGTGCTTGAATGGAATGGTAATACAGCATCTCCAAAAGGTAGGTTTATTTCCTACCTTAAGGCCAGAAAGATGATAGCTAAAGGCTATATTTATCATCTAGTCCGACTTCATGATACCAAAGAAAAGTCGCCAATTTTCCAATCCATTTCGGTAGTGAATGAATTTCCGGATGAACTTCCAGGACTTCTTCCAGAAAGAGATATTGATTTCGCCATTGATGTGTTGCCGGACACCAAGTCTATTTCCATTCCCCCGCATTGAATGGCTCCGGCAGAATTGAAAGAGCTAGAGGCATAGTTGAAATATTTTACGTATCGTTCTTGGAATTCTTCGAGCCCGAGAATTATATGCAAAATTTTCAAAGTGCGAGTTTTGGTTGAATTCTGTAACATTTCTGGGCCATGTTATTTCAGATGATGGTGTTCGAGTTGATACTCAGAAAATTGAAGCTGTGAAGACTAGGCCAAGGCCTATGACGCCTACAGAAGTTCGTAGTTTTCTGGGATTGGCAGGTTACTATAGAAGGTTTGTAGAGGGATTTTCCTCTATTTCAGCCCATTGACGAAGTTAACCCAGAAGTCAGTCAAATTTCAATGGAATGATGCTTGTTAACGCAGCTTCCAAGAGTTGAAGGACAGATTAACCTCAGCTCCGGTCTTAACACTTTCAAAAGGGCTAGATGGTTATGTGGTGTACTGTGATGCTTCTGGCGTTGGGTTAGGATTTGTGTTGATGTAGCACGGTAGAGTCATTGCTTATGCTTCGAGACTGCTGAGGAAACATGAGAAGAATTATCCGACTCATGACCTCGAATTGGCTGCAGTCATTCACGCATTAAAGGTGTGGAGACATTACTTGTTTGGTGTGCAGGTTGATATCTATACAGATCACAAGAGTCTTCAGTATGCTTTCAAACATAAGGAGTTAAATCTGCGGCAGAGGTTGTGGTTAGAGTTATTGAAAGATTACGATGTGAATATTTTGTACCACCCCGAAAAAGTAAATGTAGTAGCCGATGCTCTTAGCTGCCGATAAATGGTCAGTTTATACGAAGTTCCTCCGGAAAGGAACGAATTCGTTCATGAGCTCTATCAACTAGATAATCTTGGAATACGTGTAATTGATTCAGGTAATGCAGGAATTGATATAAATGATCCCACATTTTCATCCCTGGATACAGAAGTGAAAGAGCGTTAGTATGAAGATCCTCACTTGTGCCATTGCAGAGACATATCTCATGAAAAATAGAAGTCCCCATTTGAAATTTCCATGGATGGAATTCTTAGATAGCAAGGCAGACTATGTGTTCCAAATGTCGCAGAATTGCGCCGCCAAATTCTAGAAGAAGTCCATTACTCTCGGTATTCTATTCACCCAGGTGCAAGAAAGATGTATCACGATCTCAAGTTGATATATTGGTGGGATTGCATGAAGAGAGACATAGCATAATTTGTAGCGCAGTGTCCAAATTGCTAATAAGAGAAAATCAAACATCAAGGCCAGGAGGATTATTGCAAGCAATGGAAATCCCTACTTGGAAATGGGAAGTTATCAACATGGATTTTATTGTGGGGTTACCTCGTTCTCGAGGCAAATATGATTCTATATGGGTGATTGTGGACAAATTAACGAAAACAGCTTATTTTCTTCCAGTCAGAACCACATACTCGGCTGAAGACTATGCGAGGTTGTATCTCAAGGAGATTATACGACTCGATGGCATTCCAATATCCATTATTACAGATAGAGAAGCACAATTTACAGCCAAGTTCTGGAAATCCTTCCAAGAAGGTCTAGGTACCCAAGTGAAGTTTAGCACGACATTTTATCCGCAGACCGATGGACAGGCCGAACGCACTATTCAGACTTTGGAAGATATGCTACGGGCATGTATACTAGATTTTGGTGGTAGTTGGGATGATCATTTTCCTCTAATCGAATTTGCATACAATAATAGTTATCATTCCAGTATCCAAATGGCTCCGTATGAAGCTTTATATGGAAGGAAATGCATGTCCCCAATTGGATGGTTTGAAATAGGAGAATTACAGCTAATAGGCTCCGAATTGATTCAGCAAGCGGTAAAAAAAGTCAAGGTGATCCTAGATCGATTGTTAACAGCCCAAAGTAACCAAAAATCTTATGCGGAGAACCGCCGGCGAGACTTGGAATTTTAGGTTGATGACTGGGTATTTTTCAATGTGTCGCCAATTAAAGGGGTGATGAGATTTGGCAAGAAAGGGAAGTTAAGTCCTCGATACATTGGACCCTATAAAATTATCCGTAAGGTGGGTCATGTAGCCTATGAATTGGACTTGCTTGCAGGACTTGAATTAGTCCACCCAGTCTTCCATGTTTTAATGCTCCGTAAGTGTGTTGGAAATCCTACGCAGATTGTTCCGATTGATGATGTCCAAGTAACAGAAAAGCTAGCATATGAAGAAGAGCCCATTGCCATCTTAGACAGGCAAGCACGAAGACTTCGAAATAAGGAAGTATATTCAGTCAACGTCTTTTGGCGAGATAGCAACCGAGAAGAAATGGAAATCCCTACTTGGAAATGGAAAGTTATCAACATGGATTTTATTGTGGGGTTACCTCGTTCTCGAGGCAAATATGATTCTATATGGGTGATTGTGGACAGATTAACAAAAGCAGCTTATTTTCTTCCAGTCAGAACCACATACTCGGCTGAAGACTATGCGAGGTTGTATCTCAAGGAGATTATGCGACTCCATGGCATTCCAATATCCATTATTACAGATAGAGGAGCACAATTTACAGCCAAGTTCTGGAAAACCTTCCAAGAAGGTCTAGGTACCCAAGTGATGTTTAGCACGGCATTTTATCCGCAGACCGATGGACAGGCCGAACGCACAATTCAGACTTTGGAAGATATGCTACGGGCATGTATACTAGATTTTGGTGGTATTTGGGATGATCATTTGCCTCTAATCGAATTTGCATACAACAATAGTTATCATTCCAGTATCCAAATGGCTCCGTATGAAGCTTTTTATGGAAGGAAATGCAGGTCCCCAATTGGATGGTTTGAAATAGGAGAAGTACAGCTAATAGGCTCTGAATTGATTCAACAAGTGGTAGAAAAAGTCTAGGTGATCCGAGATCAATTGTTAACAGCCCAAAGTCGCCAAAATTCTTATGCGGACAACCGCCGGCCAGACTTGGAATTTCAGGTTGATGATTGGGTATTTTTGAAAGTGTCGCCAATGAAAGGGGAGATGAGATTTGGCAAGAAAGGGAAGTTAAGTCCTCGATACATTGGACCCTATAAAATTATCCGTAAGGTGGGTCATGTAGCCAATGAATTGAACTTGCCTGCAGTACTTGAATTAGTCCACCCAGTCTTCCATGTTTCAATGCTCCGCAAGTTTGTTGGAGATCCTACGCGGATTGTTCCGATTGATGATGTCCAAGTAACAAAAAAGCTAGCATATGAAGAAGAGCCCATTGCCATCTTAGACAGGCAAGTACGAAGACTTCAAAATAAGGAAGTAGCTTCAGTTAAGGTCTTGTGGCGCGACAGCAACCGAGAAGAAATGACTTGGGAAGCGGAAGAGAAAATGAAATCCACATATCCGCATTTATTCCAACCCCAGGAGATTCAAGATGAAACACCAACAATATAAGGTATGTATGCTTACTTTTCATGCTTTTGGTCGTGTGTGGCCAATTTATAGTTTCATTGTGTTGTGGCCCTATGAGGAAATGTTATTATGGGTTGTTATGATAGGTTGGTGGTGCCACATTACAGGGGAAACTCTGGCATAATTTTCGTAGAATTCCCGAGTATTTAACATTCGAGGACGAATGTCCCAAAAGGGGGGAAGAATGTTACACCTTGGAAAATTCCCCATTAACGTACAATGAATAGGCTAGCAAAAGGCACGACGTATACGATTTTTTGATGAGTAATAAATAGCATTTGATGATCCTAATTGTGATTCAAAGACGTTTGACGTAATGGAAGAAGGTTGTTAAGGAAAGTAAGGGATATATTGCGTGTCGGGTAAGAATTATGAGCGACGAGTTAACGATGGCATAATGATGTCTTAGTTAAGAGAGATAATGTCTCTTAGATTGGTATTGAGGTGTTAAACAAGTCTCAAGAAGGTTCGATAAGGATTGGAGATCAAACGAGTCGACGAGAACGAAATCGGAACAGCTGGGCATTATACGGCCCAACATACTAGCTGTATAAATTATACTGGCCGTATGTTAGGCCGTATAATTATCCAAGAGGGGCATCACTTACTGGACCAAACATACGGCCCATATAAATTGTACGGACCGTATGTTTGTCCGTATATGTTGGTCGGGAAAGATTTCAACAATTAATATAAGGACCCCTCTCTTATTATTTCATTTCATTTCCACTCTCCTCTCCTCAAGAAACCTCTATAATCCTCTCCATTACTCATCCCTAAGAAATCAAGGGAAAACCATGATCAACTACACCAAATCCATGAAATCAAGTGTATGAGACCTATTAAAAGTTCATCTACACCAAAAAAACTCAAGGGAAGTGAGTTAGGGTTTTGGTGCAAGAAGAGAAGTCCCACTCCAGTGTTGTTCATCCATCATCCAAGGTAAGTTTTATGATCCTTCTTGATTGTTTAAGGTGTTGAAAGTTAAAAACACATGGATTGTAGAAAGACATAGAAAATGGGTCATAAATATGGGAATAGTGACATTGTTGCGTAAAGGTTTGGATTGTGTTACACCTCGAAAAATTTCCCATCAGCGTACAGTGAATGGGCCAACGAAGGGAATGACGTATACGATGATTTGAAAAGTAAGGAATAGCATTTGATGACCCTAATCGAGATTTGTAAGACATTTAAGGTAAGGGAAGAAAGTTGTTAAGGAAAGCAGGTTATATGTTGTGCGTCGGGCAAGAATTTCGATTATCGAATTAATGAGAGTTTAAAGACATTTTGGAAGAGTTGTAACGACCCTTAGATTGTTAATGAAGTGCTAAACAAGTGTTGAGAAGGTTCCATACGGATCGGAGATCAAACTAAGTGGCGAAAATAAGATTTAGTGAACTGATGGGTTATGCGATCGATTATACGGTCCGTATAATGTTATATCGTACGTATAATAGACCGCAGAACCATCACAGTGAAGGTTCCTCACTTGTGGGATTATACGGTCACTTATACGGACCGTATAAATTTATACGGATCGTATAATGGTCACAGAGAAGAGAAACTGAAGGGTCAATTTCATGGTCACTTATACGCACCGTATAAGTTTATACGGACCGTATAAGTATTCGTATAATTGTCCGACGGGATCAGATTTTAAGTTATTAAAAGGAGACCCAAGTTCATTTTATTTCATTTCTCCCCTCCACTCTTCATCCACAAGAAACCAAAGAAAATTGATGATCAACTTCATCAAACCAACAAAAATCAAGAGTGTGAAGCACATTAAAGTCATCTAAGCCAAGAAATTTCAAGAGAAGTGAACTAGGGTTTTGGTGCAAGAAGAGTATTACCACTCAAGGCTTGTTCCTACAATATCTAAGGTAAATTTTATGATATTTGCATGATGTTTAAGATATTGAGAAGCTGAAACACTTGGATTGTAGAAGAATATAGAGAATGGGTCATAAATGTGGGAATAGTGCTAATGTTGAGTAGTAGTTTGGGATGAATCATGAATATGGATATGTTGTGATTGTAAGTAGGTTATGAATGACATTTAAAACATGGAATGAGCATTAAACGGGAGAGAACGTAATAGTGAATTATGACCACGATTATGGGGAAATTGAAGTGAAATTGTGAAATGTGGATAATGTAGATATATGATGATTGTTATTTATGATATTATGAATGATGTTACGGATGTTTGGGAGTTGATATGGAATATGGAGGAAATCATATAAACGAAGGAAATGCTACCCAATTTTCCTTAGCTTTAGTAAGCACGTTCTTATAATCGCTTAGCTAATGTCAATGCGAATTCTTTTAAAGGTAAAGACGTGAGCATTAAGGGAGTACGAGCAAGCTATAGAGTCGTTAAACGACAAAGGTCTGTAAGACTAATCCTTTTCCTTCTCAGGCATGAATCTTACTAATTTTCCATGATCATCCTATACGACGGAGACTATGAGTCCATGAATATACAAAGCTACATACGCATATGGTTAAGAAAGGAAATACGGTACGAGCATGATAATGATGATGATGGATATAAGTATGAGGAATCCTAGAGTATTATAAGATGTCCATGAAGCTAATAATTCTAAGTATGGTTTCATCGATGTTTCTCTTTGTATACACTCACCTTATACACTATTTCCTTCGAGGTGAGGCATAATACTTATAAGTACTCCATAATGGAATCGGGGGTACACAACCTTATGTCACCCCGATATAGCCATGGTTGCCTTCAAGTTCAAATGTATGTTTTTAATGATAGATGTATAATGATGTTTAGTCATGATATGTCTATGAGATGATTAATAATGTAACTTTATAATTTGCTTATGCAATGTATGAAAATGTTGAGTTACGAAGGGTATATGGCGATGTGATTACACCGTGCCTAGATGTCTGGACATGTCACCGCTAATGCGGGCTGCTTATGATTACACCGTGCCTAGATGGCCGGACATGTCACTGCTAATGCGGGCTGCTTATGATTCCACCGTGCCTAGAGGGCCGGACATGACACCATTAGTGGGCAGCATATGATGGTTACCCGGATGCGGGTTAACGATGAGGATTATGATGTGATGATATATGCGCTGTGATGACATATGTATTATGAATATATAAATATACGATATGTGTATGAAATGCATTCACTTATGAAACTTATGCAAGTTATACCTTTCTCTTATGACTCATGATTCTTCTATTACGTTTATTTCATTCTTGTCTTACATACTCAGTACAATGTTCGTACTAACGTCCGCTTTCATTGGACGTTGTATTCATGCCCACAGGTAGATAGGAAGGTGATCTTGATCCTGACTCGTAGGAGCTGTCAGCTGACTAGATAGCACTCCATTGTTCCGGAGGTGCTACTTGGTTCATTCTTTTGTGTGTATATATATATTTATATGTATTTTGGGTACGACGGGGTCTTGTCCCGTCCTTATGCCTAGTACTCTAGTAGAGGCTCGTAGATTCACATGTGTGGGTAGTATGGTCTCACGATGCTATGATTGTATATATGTATTATTTTGATAGCCGAAGGGCTTATGTGTATAAATATCAATTATGTTTTCAAATGAAAAACGGTTGTCTTATGATTATGAGTATATGAATGATAAAGAATGTATATAATAACTATGACGAGTAAGGAAATGAGTGGCGCTCAGTGCTTAACCCCGGGTACCCGTCGCGGCCCCTAGTCGGATCATGACAAAAGTGGTATCAGAGCAGTTCAGTCCTTGGTAGTGTCTACGAGTCGTGTCTATTAGAGTCTTTTTTATGGTGTGTTGCGCGCCAAATCAATAAATAGGAGGCTACAGGGCATTTAGGAAAAAAAATGACCATCTTTCTTCTTATGAGATCGTGCGATAGAGCCGTCTATAAGATTTTATCCTCCCTAATAGTGTGTTGTGATTTCAGAAATGCCGCCAAAGGGAAAAGCTACAGCCGCCCAGAAGGGCCAGACTACGAAAAAAAGGAGGGTAGAAAGAGAGACCCCAATAAATGTAGGAGAGGGCGAGTCAAATAATGAGGCCGTACCTAATACTCCCTCTACCCCGCCCAATGTAGAAGAACAAGGAGGAGCTTCAGCTCCAGTTCCTCCACCAGTTGCTTCAGGTTAACAAGTGACCGAGGCCATTCATCTATTGACACAGTTGGTTGCCGTTCAGGCACTGCGGCAGAATCCGGGCCCAAGTGATCGGTCAGCTAGTACCAAAGCCTATGATTTTATGAGTTTAAATCCTCCGGAGTTTTTTGGGTCAAAGCCGGATGAAGACCCGCAAGGTTTTATTAAGGAGAGATGCTGAGAAAATTGAGAATTATTCATGCCTCCGAGACTGAATCTGTGGAGTTGGCATCTTATAGACTCAGAGATATGGAGGTATTGTGATACAACAATTGGCTAGCATCAAGGAAAGAAGATACGCCTCCTCCCGTGTGGCAAGAATCTGTAGATGCTTTCATCCGTCACTATTTTCCACCCGAGGTCCGCCGAGCTAGAACGGATAGGTTTTTAAATTTGAAATAAGGAAGCATGAGTGCCCGGGAATATAGCCTTCAATTTAATTCCTTGGCTAGATATGTCCCGACTATGGTGGCCGACATGGGAGATATAGTGCATTGATTTGTGAGTGGCTTGGGGCCACATTTGTTCAAGGATTGTTTGACGGCTTCGTTACAAGAAGGGATGGATATTTTCCGAATACAAGCCCATGCCCAGAATTTAGAAGGACAACGACACCCGCAAATGGGTTATCGCGACTTTGATAGAAGACAGATCAAGAGAGCCAGATCTATGAGGGCAGATAGTGAGTATAGAGGGGAATCGAGGCAGACTTATTCCCGACATTCAGGTCAGTCGGTGACTAGTGCGCCTCCATGATTTCCAGATAGGAGATTTGATCGCTCCTTTCCTTTAGGACAGGGTCTCAGTTTGGGGGTGATTATAGTCAGAGGAGACCACCAGTTCCATGATGCAGCCACTGCAGACAATTACACTCGGGGCCATGTCGCCAGGGCACAGATTCTTGCTATATTTGTGGACAGACTAGGCATGTGATGCGAGATTGTCCCTCGAGGTATGGTAGAGGTGGGGTTCAGCACACACGATCAGCAGCGGGTTCTTCCTCAGTGCACCCGGTAGGGCAGACTTCTCAGATGTCAGCAGGTCGAGGTAGAGGCAGAGGGGGAGCATCTACTTCAGGTGCGGCTCAACCCCGAGTGTATGCTTTAGCCGGACGACAGGATCTTGAGTCATCCCGAGATGTAGTTACAAGTACATTGTCCATATTTTCCCATGATGTATATGTCTTGATAGATCCGGGTTCTACTTTTTCATGTATTACCCCGTATGTTGCTGGTCGTATTGGGGTGAAACTTGTGCCAATCAAACCTTTTGAGGTAACTACTCCGATTGGTAATCCCGTGATAGTTAGACAAATGTATAAAGACTGTGTACTTGTGATATGGAATCGCCAGACCAAAGCTGATTTAATTGAGCTAGACATGCTAGATTTCGATGTGATTATGGGTATGGATTGGTTGGCCTCATGTTATGCTAATGTGGATTGCCGAATGAAGATAGTCCGATTTCAATTTCCCGGAGATCCTGTGCTTGAATGGAAGGGTAATACAGTATCTCCAAAAGGTAGGTTTATTTCCTACCTTAAGGCAAGAAAGATGATAGCCAAAGGCTATATTTATCATCTAGTTCGAGTTCATGATACAGAAGCAAAGTCACTAACTTTCCAATCCGTCCCGTTACTGAAAAAATTTCCGGATGTATTTCCAGATGAACTTCCAGGCCTTCCTCCAGAAAGAGAAATTGACTTCGCCATTGATGTGTTTCCAGACACCAAGACTATTTCTATTCCTCCTTATCGAATGGCTCCGGCAGAATTGAAAGAGCTAAAGGCGCAGTTGAAAGATTTGCTTGAGAAGGGGTTTATTAGACCCAGTTCATCACCGTGGGGAGCACCAGTCTTGTTCGTGAGAAAAAAAAATGGTTCCCTACGAATGTGCATCGATTATAGATAGTTGAACAAGGTGACGATAAAGAACAAATATCCAGTCCCAAGGATTGATGATTTATTTGATCAACTACAGGGTGCCAAGTGGTTTTCTAAAATAGACTTGAGGTCAGGTTAGCAACAAGTGAGAGTTAGAGAAGAAGATATTCCCAAAACAGCTTTCAGAACTAGATATGGCCATTATGAATTCTGAGTGATGTCGTTTGGGTTGACTAATGCTCCGGCAGTGGTCATGAATTTGATGAATAAGGTATTCAGGCTGCTCTTGGATTTCTTCATAATAGTATTCATTGATGATATTCTGGTATACTCTCGCACAGAATCAGAACATGTGGATCATTTACGTATCGTACTTGGAATTCTTCGAGCTCGAGAATTATATGCAAAATTTCCAAAGTACGAGTTTTGGCTGAATTTCGTAACAGTTCTGGGCCATGTTATTTTAGATGACTGTATTCGAGTTGATACTCAGAAAATTGAGGCTGTGAAGACTTGGCCAAGGCCTACGACGCCTACCGAAGTTCGTAGTTTTTTGGGATTGGCAGGGTACTATAGAAGATTCTTAGAGGGATTTTCCTCTATTTCAGCTCCATTAACGAAGCTAACCCGAAAGTCAGCTAAATTTCAATGGAATGATGCTTGTGAATGCAGCTTCCAAAAGTTAAAGGGCAGATTAACCTCAGCTTCAGTCTTAACACTTCCAGAAGGGTCAGATGGTTATGTGGTATACTGTGATGCTTTCGGTGTTGGATTAGAATGTGTGTTAATGTAGTGTGGTAGAGTCATTGCTTATGCTTTGAGACAGCTGCAGAAACATGAAAAGAACTATCCAACTCATGATCTCGAATTGGCCACATTCATTCATACATTAAAAATGTGGAGACATTACTTTTATGGTGTGCATGTTGATATCTATACGGACCACAAGAGTCTTCAATACATTTTCAAATAGAAGGAATTAAATCTGCGGCAGAGGCGGTGGTTAGAATTATTGAACGATTATGATGTGAGTATTTTATACCACCCCGGACAGGCAAATGTAGTAGCCGATGTGCTCAGCCGCCGATCAATTGACAGCTTATGTGAAGTCCCTCCGGAAAAGAAAGATTTGATTCATGAGCTCCACCAACTAGCTAATCTTGGAGTATGTGTAATTGATTCAGGTAGTGCAGGGATTAGTATTAATGATCCCACAATTTCGTCCCTGAATATGGAAGTAAAAGAGCGTCAGTATGAAGATTCTCAGTTGAGCCATTATTGAGACGAAGTTCATGAAAAAGAGAAGTCTCCATTTGAAACTTCTATGGATGGAATTCTTAGATAGCGAGGCAGGCTATGTGTGCCGAATGTTACAGAATTGCCCCGACGAATTCTAGAAGAAGCCCATTATTCTCGGTATTCTATTCACCCAGGTGCAACAAAGATGTATCACGATCTCAAATTGATGTATTGGAGGAATGGCATGAAGAGAGACATAGCACAATTTGTAGCTCAATGCCCAAATTTCCAGCAAGTAAAGATCGAACATCAAAAGCCAGGGGAATTGTTGCAAGCAATGGAAATCCCTACATAGAAATGGGAAGTGATCAACATGGATTTTATTGTGGGGTTACCTCGTTCCCGAGGCACGTATGATTCTATATGGGTAATTGTGGACAGATTAACAAAAGAAGCTCATTTTCTTCCAGTCAGAACCATATACTCGGCGGAAGACTATGCAAGGTCGTATCTAAAGGAAATTGTGCGACTCCACGGTACACCAATATCCATTATTACAGATAGAGGAGCCCAATTTATAGCCAAGTTCTGGAAGTCTTTTCAAGAGGGTCTAGGTACTCAAGTGAAGCTTAGCACGGCATTTCATCCGCAGACAGATGGGAAAGCCGAATGTACTATTCAGACTCTGGAAGATATGCTACGGGCATGTATACTAGATTTTGGTGGTAGTTGGGATGATCATTTGCCTCTAATTGAGTTTGCATATAACAATAGCTACCATTCCAGTATCCAAATGGCTCCATATGAAGCTTTATTTGGAAGAAAGTGCAGGTCTCCAATTGGATGGTTTGAAATCGGAGAAGTACAATTAATAGGTCCTGAATTGATCCAATAAGAAGTGGGAAAAGTTAACGTGATCCGAGATCGATTGTTAACAGCCCAAAGTCGCCAAAAATCTTATGCGGACAACCGCCGATGAGATTTGGAATTTCAGGTTGATGATTGAGTATTTTTGAAGGTGTCGCCAATGAAAGGGGTGATGAGATTTGGAAAAAAGGGGAAGTTGAGTCCTCGATACATTGGACCTTATAAAATTATCCGCAAGGTAGGTCATGTAGCCTACGAATTGGACTTGCCTTCAGAGCTTGAATCGGTCCATCCAGTCTTCCATGTCTCAATGCTCCGCAAGTGTGTCAGAGGTCCCACAAAAATTGTTCCAATAGATGATGTGCAAGTGACAGAAAAGCTAGCATATGAAGAAGTGCCTATTGCCATCTTAGACAGGCAAGTACGAAGACTTCGAAATAAGGAAGTAGCTTCAGTCAAAGTCTTGTGGCGAAACAATAACCGGGAAGAAATGACCTGGGAAGCAAAAGAGAGTATTTAGTCCAAGTACCCGCACTTATTCCAACCCCCTAAAGATATTTCCTTCGAGGTGAGGCATAATACTTATAAGTACTCCATAATGGAATCGGGGGTCCACGACCTTATGTTACCCCGATATAGCCATGGGTGCCTTCAAGTTCTAATGTATGTTTTTAATGATAGATGTATATTGATGTTTAGTCATGATATGTCTATGAGATGATTAATAATGTAAGTTTATAATAGGCTTATGCAATATATGTTGTGCGTCGGGAAAGAATTTCGAGTATCGAATTAATGAGAGTTTGAAGACGTTTTGGAGAAGAGTTATAACGACCCTTAGATTGTTAATGAAGTGCTAAACAAGTGTTGAGAAGGTTCCATAAGGATCGGAGATCAAACTAAGTGGCGAAAATAAGATTTAGTGAACTGATGGGTTATGCGATCGATTATACGGTCCGTATAATGTTATATCGTACGTATAATAGACCGCAGAACCATCACAGTGAAGGTTCCTCACTTGTGGGATTACACGGTCACTTATACGGACCGTATAATGTGCCGTATAATGGTCACAGAGAAGAGAAACTGAAGGGTCAATTTAACGGTCACTTATACGGACCGTATAAGTTTATACGGACCGTATATTTGTCCGACGGGATCAGATTTTAAGTTATTAAAAGGAGACCCAAGTTCATTTTATTTCATTTCTCCCCTACACAAGTCAATAACTCTCTAGAATATTATCCACTCTTCATCCACAAGAAACCAAAGAAAATTGATGATCAACTTCATCAAACCAACAAAAATCAAGAGTGTGAAGCACATTAATGTCATCTAAGCCATGAAATTTCAAGAGAAGTGAACTAGGGTTTTGGTGCAAGAAGAGTAATACCACTCAAGGCTTGTTCCTACAATATCTAAGGTAAGTTTTATGATATTTTCATGATGTTTAAGATATTGAGAGGTTGAAACACTTGGATTGTAGAAGAATATAGAGAACGGGTCATAAATGTGGGAATAGTACTAATGTTGAGTAGTAGTTTGGGATGAATCATGAATATGGATATGTTGTGATTGTAAGTATGTTATGAATGACATTTAGAACATGGAATGAGCATTAAACGTGAGAGAACGTAATAGTGAATTATGACCACGATTATGGGGAAATTGAAGTGAAATTGTGAAATGTGGATAATGTAGATATATGATGATTGTTATTTATGATATTATGAATGATGTTACGGATGTTTGGGAGTTGATATGGAATATGGAGGAAATCATATAAACAATGGAAATGCTGCCCAATTTTCCTTAGCTTCAGTAAGCACGTTCTTATAATCGCTTAGCTAATGTTAATGCGAATTCTCTTGAAGGTAAAGACGTGAGCATTAAAGGAGAATGAGCAAGGAATAGAGTAGTTAAACAACAAAGGTATGTAAGACTAATCCTTTTCCTTCTAAAGCATGAATCTTCCTAATTTTCCTTGATCATCCTATACGACGGAGACTATGAGTCCATGAATATACAAAGCTACATACGCATATGGTTAAGAAAGGAAATACGGTACGAGCATGATAATGATGATGATGGATATAAGTATGAGGAATCCTAGAGTATTATAAGATGTCCATGAAGCTAATAATTCTAAGTATGGTTTCATCGATGTTTCTCTTTGTATACACTCACCTTATACACTATTTCCTTCGAGGTGAGGCATAATACTTATAAGTACTCCATAATGGAATCGGGGGTCCACGACCTTATGTTACCCCGATATAGCCATGGGTGCCTTCAAGTTCTAATGTATGTTTTTAATGATAGATGTATAATGATGTTTAGTCATGATATGTCTATGAGATGATTAATAATGTATGTTTATAATAGGCTTATGCAATGTACGAAAATGTTGAGTTACGAAGGGTATATGACGATGTGATTACACCGTGCCTAGATGGCCGGACATGTCACCGCTAATGCGGGCTGCTTATGATTACACCATGCCTAGATTGCCGGACATGTCACCGCTAATGTGGGCTGCTTTTGATTCCACCGTGCCTAGAGGGCCGGACATGACACCACTAGTGGGTGGCATATGATGGTTACTCGGACGCGGGTTATCGATGAGGATTATGATGTAATGATATATGCGCTGTGATGACATATGTATTATGAATATATAAATATATGATATATGTATGAAATGCATTCACTTATGAAACTTATGCAGGTTATGCCTTTCTCTTATGACTCATGATTCTTGTGTTACGTTTATTTCGTTCTTGTCTTACATACTCAGTACAATGTTCGTACTGATGTCTGTTTTCTTTGGACGTTGTATTCATGCCCACAGGTAGACAGGGAGGTGAGCTTTATCCTAACTCGTAAGAGCTATTAGCTGACTAGAGAGCACTCCATTGTTCCGGAGGTGCTACTTAGTTCTTTCTCTTGTGTATTATATATATATATATATATATATATATATATATATATATATATATATGTTTATGTATTTTTGGCACGATGGGATCTTGTCCAGTCCATATGTTTAGTACTCTAGTAGAGTCTCGTAGATACGCATGTGTGGGTATGTATGGTCTCACGATGCTATGATTGCAAATATGTATATATTATTATTTTGATAGCCGAAGGGCTTATGTATATAAATATAAATTATGTTATGAACGTTTGGGAGTTGATATAGAATATGGGAAAAGTAGTAGAAACAAAGGAAATGCTGCCAAATTTTCCCTAGAAATAGTAACACGTTCTTATAGCCGATTAACTAATGTTGATGCGAATTCTCTTGAAGGTAGAAATGAGGGCATTGAAGGAGAACAAGCAAGCAATAAATTAGTTAAGCGTAAAAGTTATGTGAGGCTAGTCCTTTCTTTCTATGGCATGAATCCTATAGCATTACTTCTGCTTCCTCTCTATGAATCTCCTACATTCCGGAAAATGATGAGTCTATGTTCATGAATAGCTATATGAGATAAGAAATATATTATGAGCCTAAAAATAATGATGATAAGCTTGAGTCTAAATATTCTAGAGTTCATGATATGATGTCCCTAAAACGATAATGATGTCATTTATTGTATACACTCACCGTATATACTATTTCCTTCAAGGTGAGGCAGAATACTTATAAATGCTCCATAATGGAATTAGGGGTTCTCGACCTTTTGTCACCACGATAGAGTATAATTGTCTTAAGTTTCCAGTCATGTATTATGGTAATAGTATGATGAGAATATGGTAAGTCTGTGATATGTACAAGATGCTATCACACCGCGCCTATATGGCTGGGCAGACACCGCTAAGGCGGGCAACGTGTACACCATGTCCAGATGACATGGGCAGACACCACTAGTGGGCAGCATGAGATGGTACCCCGAACGCGGGACGCCTGGACGAAGGCTAATGATTATCACACCGATCCGATATGGACGGGCAGCTTATACATTTATGCATATATGATATGATGATGATTATGAGTAAGACAACATGTGTTATTTCTTTTATAAGTGACAGTCATATACAGTTGCTCCTTACTGATGCTTTCTTTATCTCATTGAAGTATCATTATTGTTTATGCCTCTCATACTCAGTACAATGTTCGTACTGACATCCGTTTTCTTTGGACGCTATGTTCATGCCGACAGGTAGACAGGGAGGTGATCTTGATCCAGACTCGTAGGTACTAGTAGCTGATTTGAGAGCTCTCCATTATTCCGGAGGTGCCTTGATTATTCTTTTTGTGTACATATGTATATTTTGGGAACGACGGGGTCCTGTCCCGTCCCTATGTCTAGCACACTAGTAGAGGCTTGTAGATACGCAGTATGGGTTATATGGTCTGGCGAGGTTGCTGTTATGTATATTTATATTATTTTGATGGCCGAAAGGTTTAAGTATATAAAAGTATTTATGTTTTTAAATGAAAGATGATTTTCTTATAATTTGAGTATGAATTTGATAAAATAACGGTTAATGAGTATTATTAGTAGTAGAACGAGTGGTGCTCGGTGGTTAGCCCCGAGTACCCGTCACGGCCCCTAGCCGGGTCGTGACAAAAGTGGTATCAGAGCAGTTCAGTCCTAGGAAGTGTCTACGAGCCGTGTCTAGTAGAGTCTTATTTATTGTGTGTTGCGCGCCACATTAATAAACTGGAGGCTACAGGGCATTTAGGAAAAATGACCATCTTTCAGCCCAAGAGATCGTGCGATAGAGCTGTGTTATAGGATTTTCTCCTCTTAATAGTGTGTTATGATTTCAGAAATGCCGCGAAAGGGAAAAGCTACAGCCGCCCAGAAGGTCAAGACTACGACAAATAGGCGGGTAGAAAAAGAGCCGCCAATGAATGTAGAAGAGGGAGAGTCACATAATGAGGCCCTATCTAATACTTCTTCCACCCCACCCAATGTATAAGAACAAGGAGGAGCTTCATCTCCAATTCCTCCACCAGTCGCTTCGGGTCAACCAGTGACCAAGGCTATTAATCTATTGACACAGTTTGTTGTCGCCCAGGCACAGCGGCAGAATGTGAGTTCAAGTGATCGGACAGCTAGTAGCATAGCCTGTGACTTTATGAGTTTGAATCCTCCAGAGTTTTTTGGGTCAAAGCTGGATGAAGACCCGTAAGGTTTTATTGATGAGATACTTAGAACATTGAGGATTATTCATGCCTCCGAAACTGAATCTGTGGTGTTGGCATCTTATAGACTCTGAGATGTGGCAGTATTATGGTACAATAATTGTCTAGCATCAAGGAAGGAAAATGCACCTCCTCCCGTGTGGCAAGAATTTGTAGATGCTTTCATCCGTCACTATTTGCCACCCGAGGTCCGTCGAGCTAGAGCGGATAGGTTCCTAAATCTAAAGAAAGGAAACATGAGTGCCTGGGAATATAGCCTTAAATTTAATTCATTGGCTAGATATTCCCAGACTATGGTGGCCAATATGGGAGAAAGAGTGCATCGCTTTGTGAATGGCTTAGGGCCACATTTATTTAAAGAATGCGTAACGGCTTCATTGCAAGATGGGATGGATATTTCTCGAATACAAGCCCATGCCCAGAACTTAGAGGGACGACAACAACTACAAAGGGGAGATCGCGATTTTGATAGAAGGCAAAGCAAGAAGGTCAGATCTATGGGGGCAGGCAATGATTATAGAGGGGGATCAAGGCAGACACATTCTAGACACTCAGGCCAGTTAGTGACTAGTGCACCTCCACGGTTTACAGGTAGGAGATTTGATCGCTCCTTTCGTTCAGGACAGGGTCAGAGTTCGAGGGCCTCAGATTCTCAATTCAAGGAAGATTATAGTCAGAGGAGACCCCCAGTACCGCGGTGCAGCCAGTGCGGTAGACTACATTCCGGACAGTGTCGCCAAGGTTCAGATGCTTGCTCCGCCTGCGTCCAGGTTAGGCATATGATGCGAGATTGCCTAACGGTGAGTGGTAGAGTTGGGGTTCAGCCCACAGGAGCAGTGGTTGGTTTCTCTTCAATGCGCCCAGTAGGGCAGACTCCCCAGATTTCAGCAGATCGAGGTAGAGGCAGAGGGGGAGCATCTACTTCAGGAGCCACTCAGCCCCGTGTGTATGCTTTAGCCGGACGACAGGATCTTGAGTCCTCCCCGGATGTGGTTACAGGTATATTATCCATATTTTCCCGTGATGTGTATGCGTTGATAGATCCATGTTCTACTTTCTCTTATATTACTCCATATGTTGTTGGTTGTATTGGGGTGAAACCCGAGCCAATTAGATCTTTTGAGGTATCTACTCCGGTTGGTGATCCTATGATAGCTAGACAAGTGTATATGAATTGTGTACTTGTGATATGCAATCGCCAGACCAAAGCTGATTTAATTGAGCTGAAAATGTTAGATTTTGATGTAATTATGAGTATGGATTGGTTGGCCTCATGTTATGCGAGCGTTGATTGCCGAATGAAAGTGGTTCGATTTTAATATCAGGGAGAGCCCATGCTTTAATGGAAGGGTAATACAGCATCTCCAAAAGGTAGGTTTATTTCCTACCTTAAGGCCAGAAAGATGATAGCTAAAGGCTATATTTATCATCTAGTCCGAGTTCATGGTATCGAAGCAAAGTCGCCAACTTTCCAATCCATTCTGGTAGTGAATGAATTTTTGAATGTATTTCTAGATGAACTTCCAGGCCTTCCTCCAGAAAGAGAGGTTGATTTCGCCATTGATGTGTTGCCGGACACCAAGTCTATTTTCATTCCTCCGCATTGAATGACTCCGGCAGAATTGAAAGAGCTAGAGGCATAGTTGAAAGATTTTCTTGAAAAGGGTTTTATTAGACCTAGTTTATCACAGTGGGGAGCACCTTTTCTATTTGTAAGGAAGAAAGATGGCTCCCTACGAATGTGCATCGATTATAGGCAGTTGAATAAGGTGACGATAAAGAACAAATATCCTCTTCCAAGGATTGATGATTTGTTTGATCAACTGCAGGGTGCCAAATGGTTTTATAGAATAGATTTGAGTTCGGGTTATCATCAAGTGAGAGTGAGAGAAGCAGATATTCCCAAAACAGTTTTCAGAATAAGATATTGCCATTATGAATTTCGGGTGATGTCGTTTGGGTTGACTAATGCTCCGGCATTGTTCATGAATTTGATGAATAATGTATTCAGGCCACTCTTGGATTTATTCGTGATAGTATTCATTGATGATATTCTGGTATACTCTCGCACAGAAGCAAAACATACAGATCATGTACGTATCGTTCTTGGAATTTTTCGAGCCCGAGAATTTTATGCAAAATTTTCAAAGTGCGAGTTTTGGCTGAATTCTGTAACATTTCTAGGCCATGTTATTTCAGATGATAGTATTCGAGTTGATACTCAGAAAATTGAAGATGTGAAGACTTGGCCAAGGCCTACGATGCCTACAGAAGTTCGTAGTTTTCTGGGATTGGCAGGTTACTATAAAAGGTTTGTATAGGGATTTTCCTCTATTTTAGTCCCATTGACGAAGTTCACCCAGAAGTCAGTCAAATTTTAATGGAATGATGCTTGTGAACGTAGCTTTCAAGAGTTGAAGGACAGATTAACCTCAGCTCCGGTCTTAACACTTCCAGAAGGGACAAATGGTTCTATGGTGTACTGTGATGCTTCCGGCGTTGGGTTAGGATGTGTGTTGATGCAGCACGGTAGATTCATTGCTTATGCTTCGAGACTGCTGCGGAAACATGAGAAGAATTATCCAACTCATGACCTCGAATTGGCTGCAGTCATTCACGCATTAAAGATGTAGAGACCTTACTTGTTTGGTGTGCAGGTTGATATCTATACAGATCACAAGAGTCTTCAGTACATTTTCAAACAGAAGGAGTTAAATCTGCGGCAGAGGCGGTGGTTAGAGTTATTGAAAGATTACGATGTGAATATTTTGTACTACTCCGGAAAAGCAAATGTAGTAGCCGATGCTCTTAGCCGCCGATCAATGGTCAGTTTATGCGAAGTTCCTCCGGAAAGGAAAGAATTAGTTCATGAGCTCTATCAACTAGCTAATCTTGGTGCACGTGTAATTGATTCAGGTAATGCAGGAATTGATATAAATGATCCCACAGTTTCATCCCTAGATGCAGAAGTGAAAGAGCGTCAATATGAAGATCCTCACTTGTGCCATTACAGAGACATATCTCATGAAAAAGAGAAGTCCCCATTTGAAATTTCCATGGATGGAATGCTTAGATACCAAGGCAGACTATGTGTTCCGAATGTCGCAGAATTGCACCGTCGAATTCTAGAAGAAGCCCATTACTCTCGGTATTCTATTCACCTAGGTGCAACAAAGATGTATCACGATCTCAAGTTGATATATTGGTGGGATGGCATGAAGAGAGACATAGCATAATTTGTAGCGCAGTGTCCAAATTGCTAACAAGAGAAAATCGAACATCAAAGGCCAAGAGGATTATTGCAAGTAATGGAAATCCCTACTTGGAAATGGAAAGTTATCAACATGGATTTTATTGTGGGGTTACCTCGTTCTCGAGGCAAATATGATTCTATATGGGTGATTGTGGACAGATTAACAAAAGCAGCTTATTTTCTTCCAGTCAGAACCACATACTCGGCTGAAGACTATGCGAGGTTGTATCTCAAGGAGATTATGCGACTCCATGGCATTCCAATATCCATTATTACAAATGGAGGAGCACAATTTACAGCCAAGTTCTGGAAAACCTTCCAAGAAGGTCTAGGTACCCAAGTGATGTTTAGCACGGCATTTTATCCGCAGACCGATGGACAGGCCGAACGCACAATTCAGACTTTGGAAGATATGCTACGGGCATGTATACTAGATTTTGGTGGTATTTGGGATGATCATTTGCCTCTAATCGAATTTGCATACAACAATAGTTATCATTCCAGTATCCAAATGGCTCCGTATGAAGCTTTTTATGGAAGGAAATGCAGGTCCCCAATTGGATGGTTTGAAATAGGAGAAGTACAGCTAATAGGCTCTGAATTGATTCAACAAGTGGTAGAAAAAGTCTAGGTGATCCGAGATCAATTGTTAACAGCCCAAAGTCGCCAAAATTCTTATGCGGACAACCGCCGGCCAGACTTGGAATTTCAGGTTGATGATTGGGTATTTTTGAAAGTGTCGCCAATGAAAGGGGAGATGAGATTTGGCAAGAAAGGGAAGTTAAGTCCTCGATACATTGGACCCTATAAAATTATCCGTAAGGTGGGTCATGTAGCCAATGAATTGAACTTGCCTGCAGTACTTGAATTAGTCCACCCAGTCTTCCATGTTTCAATGCTCCGCAAGTTTGTTGGAGATCCTACGCGGATTGTTCCGATTGATGATGTCCAAGTAACAAAAAAGCTAGCATATGAAGAAGAGCCCATTGCCATCTTAGACAGGCAAGTACGAAGACTTCAAAATAAGGAAGTAGCTTCAGTTAAGGTCTTGTGGCGAGACAGCAACCGAGAAGAAATGACTTGGGAAGTGGAAGAGAAAATGAAATCCACATATTCGCATTTATTCCAACCCCCAGGAGAGATTCAAGATGAAACACCAATAATATAAGGTATGCATGCTTACTTTTCATGCTTTTGGTCGTGTGTGGCCAATTTATAGTTTCATTGTGTTGTGGCCCTATGAGGCAATGTTATTATGGGTTGTTGTGACAGGTTGGTAGTGCCACATTACAGGGGAAACTCTGGCAAAATTTTCATAGAATTCCCGAGTATTTAACATTCGAGGACGAATGTCCCAAAAGGGGGGCAAGAATGTTAAACCTTGGAAAATTCCCCATTAACTTACAGTGGATAGGCTAGCAAAAGGTATGACGGATACGATGTTTTGATGAGTAAGAAATAGCATTTGATGATCCTAGTTAAGATTCAAAGACGTTTGACGTAATGGAAGAAGGTTGTTAAGGAAAGTCAGGGATATATTGCGTGTCGGGTAAGAATTATGAGCAACAAGTTAACGATGGTGTAATGATGTCTTAGAGAAGAGGTATAATGTCCCTTAGATTGGTATTGAGGTGTTAAACAAGTGTCAAGAAGGTTCCATAAGGATTGGAGATCAAACGAGTCGACGAGAACGAAATCGGAACAGTTGGGCATTATACGGCCCAACATACTGGCTGTATAAATTATATTGGCCGCATGTTAGGCCGTATAATTAGCCAAGTGGGGCATCACTCACTGGACCAAACATACGGCCCGTATAAATTGTACGGACCGTATGTTGGTCCGTATATGTTGGTCGGGACAGATTTCAACAATTAATAGAAGGACCCCTCTCTTATTATTTCATTTCATTTCCACTCTCCTCTCCTCAAGAAACCTCTAGAATCCTCTCCATTACTCATCCATAAGAAATCAAGGGAAAACCATGATCAACTACACCAAATCCACGAAATCAAGTGTATGAGACCTATTAAAAGTTCATCTACACCAAGAAAACTCAAGGGAAGTGAGTTAGGGTTTTGGTGCAAGAAGAGAAGTCCCACTCAACTGTTGTTCATCATTCATCGAAGTTGAGTTTTATGATCATTCTTGATTGTTTAAGGTGTTGAAAGTTAAAAAACACATGGATTGTAGAAAGACAGAAAATGGGTCATAAATATGGGAATAGTGAAATTGTTGGGTAAAGGTTTGGCTTGAACCATGACTATCGATATGTTGTGATTGTAAATATGTTATTAATCACATTTATACCATGGAATAAGTATTATATATGAGAAAACGCGATAGTGAGCTATGACCATAATTGCGGAGAAATTGAAGGAAAATGGTGAATTGTGGGAAATGTAGATGAATGATGATTGTTGTTTGCGATATTGTGAATATTGTTATGAACATTTGGAAATTGATATAGAATATGGAAAAGTAGTAGAAACAAAGGAAATGCTGCCCAATTTTCCCTAGAAATAGTAACACGTTCTTATAGCCGATTAACTAATGTTGATGCGAATGCTCTTGAAGGTAGAAATGAGGGCATTGAAGGAGAACAAGCAAGAAATAGATTAGTTAAGCGTAAAAGTTTTGTGAGGCTAGTCCTTTCTTTCTATGGCATGAATCCTATAGCATGACTTCTCCTTCCTCTCCATGAATCTCCTACATTCCGAAAAACGATGAGTCTATGTTCATGAATAGCTATATGAGATAAGAGATATATTATGAGCCTAAAAATGATGATGATGAGCTTGAGTCTAAAGATTCTAGAGTTCATGATATGATGTCCCTATAACGCTAATGATGTCATTTATTGCATACACTCACCCCGATAGAGTATAATTGTCTTAAGTTTCCAGTCATGCGTTATGGTAATAGTATGATGAGAATATGGTAAGTCTATGATAGGTACATGATGCTATCACACTGCGCCTATATAGCCGGGCAGACACCGCTAAGGTGGGCAACGTATACACCATGTCCAGATGACATGGGCAGACATAACTAGTGGGCGGAATGAGATGGTACCCCGGACGCGGGAGGCCTGGACGCAGGCTAATGGTTATCACACCGATCCGATATGGACGGGCAGCTTATACGTTTATGCATATATGATATGATGATTATTATGAGTAAGACAACATGTGTTATTTCTTTTATAAGTGACAGTCGTATACAGTTGCTCCTTACTGATGCTTTCTTTATCTCATTGACGTATCATTATTGTTTATGCCTCTCATACTCAGTACAATGTTCGTACTGACGTCCGTTTTCATTGGACACTGTGTTCATGCCCACAGGTAGACAGGGAGGTGATCTTGATCCAGACTCGTAGGAGCTAGTAGCTAATTTGAGAGCTCTCCATTATTCCGGAGGTGCCTTGATTATTCTTTTTGTGTACATATGTATATTTTGGGCACGACGGGGTCCTGTCCCGTCCCTATATCTTGCACTCTAGTAGAGGCTCGTAGATACGCAGTGTTGGTTATATGGTCTCACGAGGTTGCTATCATGTATATATATATATATATATATATATATATATATATATATATATATATATATATATATATTATTTTGATGGCCGAAAGGTTTATGTATATAAAAGTATTTATGTTTTCAAATGAAAGATGATTTTCTTATAATTTGAGTATGAATTTGATAAAAGAACATTTAATGAGTATGATGAGTAGTAGAACGAGTGGTGCTCGGTGGTTAGCCCCGGGTACCCGTCACCGCCCCTAGCCGGGTCGTGACATTGAGCCCTCGATATATTGGACCATATAAGATCATTTGTATAGTGGGTACAGTGGCATATGAGCTGGAATTGCCTGCGGAGTTTGAGTCGGTGCATCTAGTATTTTATGTATCTATGCTTTGTAAGTGTATCGGAGACCCTTCAAGAGTTGTATCAGTGAGTGATATCCAGGTGACCGAACAATTTTCATACGAAGAGACTCAGTGGCTATATTGGACAGACAGGTCCGTCGGTTGCGAGCCAAGGAGGTAGCCTCCGTTAAAGTCTTGTGGAGAAATAAGAATGTTGAAGAAATGACTTGGGAAGCGGAAGAAGCGATAAAGATTAAGTACCCGTATTTGTTCCCAACAGTATAGGAGGTGCAGTCAGAGGCATCACTTTTCTCAGGTGTTATTTCATTTCACTCATCGTGATTGGTCGTGTGGGGCCATAGTATTGTATGTTATAGTATGTGTCCCTGTAAGGCATTATTTTGGGTTGTTGCATACAGGACGAATTGATATAAGTACAGGGGAGACTACGCCTAAATTTTTATAAACCAGGATTGTTTGAACATTCGAGGACGAATGTTCCTAAGGGGGAAAGAATGTTACACCCCACGTCTTTGTAGTGGTAGAACTTATGATTTCCTAGTTGGGTATGCCTTGGGAATTGAGACCCTAGCCCGATTTTTGGAGATAGAAAGTGTCCTACCCCGTGTGTAATGGAACCAACAGGAATTCCTGGTGATTTACAGGTTTAGAAGTTGAACGAATCGAATCGACGCGATTTGAACCAAATTGGAAAAGTCTGCAGATACCAGTCATGATCGACGGGTTGTCGAACCTGTCGGCAGACCATCATTGTGCGGCATCGACAGGGTTCTGCAGCCCTGCATTCTGCAGGCCCAGGTCGACGAGCACGTCAACGGACCGTCGACATGTCGACGGGTCGTCGACTCCCTCATCGAACCGGACCACCGAAGCATTTAATTCTCCGAGTATAAATACGTGGTCCACGACTATCTCATTCCCAAATCAGAAAAACCTAATATTTTGCTCTCCCAACATTTATGGCATAGTAGTGAATATTTGACAAGACCCGGACCCCGTAAACCCGAGCTTGTGAAGAAGAAGGTTGTTTCTAGGGTTTCTCCAAGAATGGGAGGCTTAGAGAGTTGAAGTTAAAGTGATTCTTGGGATTCTTGACCCCTCAAGGTATGTAAACGATTCCTACCCTTGTATTTGAGTTTGCTTTCAAGAGCTTTAGTGATTTTAGGTAAAGAAAGGGTATTTGTGGAAGTGATAGATTGATCAAGGGTAAGGTAGTGGCATGAGACTATTTTAAAGAAATGATTAGGGATGGATTTACGTATATTTGGATATATATAGGCGCTATCATTGTAAGATTATAAAGGAGATGGTCGTCTATGATTCGTTAAGCTTTATACGTGCTTGGGGATGATTAGTAAGCAAAGCAACAACAACAACAAGCCCAGTATAATCCCACCATGTGGGGTCTGTGGAGGGTAGAGTGTACGCATACCTAACCCCTACCTTGAAAGGTAGGGCTTATGTTATCTTAATTGTAGATTTACAAGTTTAAGAAGTAGAAGTTGGGCGATTTGATAGACGTCAAGGTATCTTAAGGTTATTCCTTCCTTTTGTTTTTGGCATGATCCTATGATATAAACCGATAAACAAGTAAGAGAGGTTCCATACTACTTTATTCTTATAAGTACTAAGAGAAATACAGTTTTGATGTTCCCATACCTAGGATATGGTATTTTCCCCATATACAGACCTTGTGATTTTTGTTCTCGATGCTATCCAGTTGTTGTACCATAATACCGCAACATCGCGGAGTCTATAAGAAGCCAACTCTACCGATTCGGTCTCAGAGGCATGCATAAGTTTCAACATCCTCAGTATCTCTTCAATGAAGCCTTATGGGTCTTCATCTGGCTTCGACCCGAAAAATTCCAGAGGATTTAAAGTCAGGAAATCACGGGCTCTCATACTGGCGGACTGATCACTCGGGCCCGCACTCTGCCGCTGTGCCTGGGCGGCAACCAATTGCGTCAATAGATGAATAGCTTCGGTCACTTGTTGACTCGAAGCAACTGGTGGAGGAACTGGGACTGAGGCTCCTCCTTGCTCTTCTACATTGGGTGAGGCCTCATTTTGTGATTCACCCTCCTCTACATTTGTCAGAGGCTCTCTTTCTGCCCGTCTTTTCGTCGTAGTTTTGCCCTTCTAGGTGGCTGTGGCCTTTCCCTTTAGCGGCATTCCGAAATCATAACACACTTTTAGGAGGGATATAATCCTAGGTATGGCTCTATCGCACGATCTCACAAGAAGAAAGACGGTTGTTTTCCTAATTGCCCTGTAGCCTCTTGTTTATGAGTGTAGCGGGCAACACACCATAAACAAGTCTCTACTAGATACGGCTCGTAGACACTTCCTAGGACTGAACCGCTCTGATACCACTCCTTTCACGACCCAACTAGGGTCCGCGACGGGTACCCGAAGCTGACCACCGAGCACCCCTTATTTCCTCACGGGTCATAGTCATTTACGCTTCTTTATCATTCATAATTGTATGAAAATCATTTTCCGATGGAAAATACAATTAGTCTATATATATATATATATATATACAAATTCCTCATTAGGCCATCAAAATAATTTATATATTATATACATGCATGCTGTAATAAACTTGTGAGACCATCTAACCCACACTACACATCTACGAGCCTCTACTAACACAATATACATATAGACGAAACAAGTCTCCGTCATGCCCAAAATATACATATATATCAAAAGGATAATCATAACCACCTCCGGACAATGGAGTGCTTTCAATCAGCTGACAGCTCCTAAGAATCCGGATCGAGTTCGCCTTCAAGTCTACCTGTGGGCATGAACACAGCGTCCAAAGAAAATGGACGTCAGTACGAATATTGTACTGAGTATGAGAGGCATGAACAAAAACAACACATCAAGAAAGTAAAGGAGGCATCAAGTATGGAGCAACTGTACCTGACTGGGAATCATATGAAAAGTAATGCATGCTAACTTACTTTTATGCTTATCATCATCTCGTGTATGCATATCATATGTGTATATATATATATATATATAAACTGCCCGACCATATAGGTACGGTGTGATAATCAGTAACATTAGCCCGCGTCCAGGCCTCCCGCGTCCGGGGTACCATATCATGCCGCCCACTAGTGGTGTCTGCCCATGCCAACTGGCCATGGTGTATCTTATAGCTGCCCGCTTTCGCGGTGACTGCCCGGCCAACTAGGCCCGCTGTGATGCAACCATGACATGCTCATCATAAAATATTTATAATGATATGCTTATCAAAATATACTCATCATCATACATGCACAAGGACTCTAGAACAGCTGCATTCTATCGAGGTGACGTAAGGTCGTGAACCCTCGATTCCATTATGAGCATTTATGAACATTCTGCCTCACCTTGGAGGGATTAGGATAAGGTGAGTGTACACAAGGAAAAACATCATTTACTTTATAAGAACGTCACATCATATATCTTGACTTATGTGGCTATACATGATCTTAGGCTCTTGGCTTTCCGGGATATAGGAGAATCATGGAATGGGAGAAGAACCATGTCATGGGATTCATGCCATAGAAAGGAAAGGAATAGCCTCACATACCTTTGTCGTTTAGCTAAGCTATCGTTCACTTGTTCTCCTTCAATATCACGTTGTTACCTTCACGAGAGAATACGCATTATAGTTAGTCAATCGACCATAAGAACGCATCGTTATTTCTAGAGAAAATTGGGCAGCGTTTCCTTTGTTTCTACTGCTTTCCTCATGTTCTATTTCAACTCCCAAACATTTACAACAACACTCACAATATCGTATCAATATTCATCACTTATTTATGTTTAGCAAAATCCACCATTTTTCTCCAATTTCTCCACATTTAATGGTTTTAGCTCATCATCATAATTTTTCATACTTCACACCTATTCCATGGTCTATACGCCATTTATAACATATTCATCATCACAACATATCAACATTCATGATTCCATTCAATTGTGACACTATTCACTCAGTAATGGCCCATTTTCTATGTTCTTCTACATGTCAAGCATCTTAGCTTTCCAATACCTTAAATAACATGATAAAGTCATGAAACATACCTTAGATGATGGTGGAACAAGCCTAGAGTGCAATCACTTCTTTAGCACCAAAACCCTTCTTCACCTCTTTTGGAATTTCTTGAAGGAGATGACTTCTAATTAGGTCTCATACACTTTGTTTCATAGATTTGGTGTTGATGATCATTGATTTCATTGATAATCTTGTGGTTGAAGTGTTTGGAGTGTTCTAGAGATTTCTTGAAGGTTATAGATGAAGTATGAATGAAAATGAATGAGAAAGTCACTTATAATAATCACAAAATCTGATTTTTAATGAACAATCGTCGGGGTGTACAGTGGTTGTAAACCACAGTTTATGGACCGTATACTAGTTTACGGGCCGTAAAACGTGGTCGTATTTAAGCATATCAAAACAGAAAGGTTTGCTGAAGATCATGATGGTTTACGGCCACAGTTTACGGGCCGTATTTCAGGTTACAGTCCGTAAACTGGGTCGTGTTTTACCATTTAATCTTTGGACAGAAAGATGAAATTTTTGAAATGTGTAAGGACGATGGCACTTTACGGTCTGTAAATCACTTTACGGGCCGTATTCCATTTTAGGACCGCTGGCTGAAATGAAATTCTACAACTTTTTTATTTCCAAAAAAAATCATGAATCGTCATCCCCTACTTAGTAAGACGTCGCACACTCATGCCCTTCGTTGGTCTACTCAGTGTACATGTACAGGGACTTTTCTGAGGTGTAATGGGGAGTACGGCTAGTAGCCTCTCTAGTCACTCTCTTGCCCTTCTGGGTAGCTGTTGCTTTCTTCGGAGGCATCGCTGAAATCACAACAAGTCATTAGAAGGTGAACTCTTACCACACGTCTCTATCGCATGATCTAAGCTAGAAAGAACGACAACATCCTAAATGTCTTGCAGCCTCTTGTCTATAAGTGTGGTGCGCAATACACCCATAAACAAGACTCTACTAGACACGGTCTGCAGACAGCCTTAGGACAGAACTGCTCTGATACCACTTCTGGCACGACCCAAACCGATGAGTCATGATGAGTGCTTGATCATTGCTGACCAGACACTCCTATACTCGTACCTGGATCTCACTGAACAACAGGGTGGCCCATATCTAACTCATAACTGAATTATACGGACTCTGTAAGAACAACATCATGAACTCACAATCACCTGCATATATATATATATATACTGAAATAACAGTGTAAGCCAACTATGCTGCTACATATGTTGTACACAAAAGAATAGAAGCCGACAAGGCTACATTATGTTCCAACTACATGCAACTGTCTATAGACCTCCAATAGAGTACAAAGCTATAGAAAGGACGAGACAGGTCCCCGTCATGCCCATATATACATGTCAAAATTAGCATACCAAAAATAGATTGCAGCTCCAAACCAAGTGGAGCTCACTAACTACTGTTGGGTGGAAGTCCTACTGAGCTGGACCGCCTCTCTGTCTACCTGAACCTACGGGCATGAGCGCAGCCCCTGAGCAATAGGGGAGTCAGTATGAATAATGTACCAAGTATGTAAGGCGTAAGAACAACATATACATAAAAATCATGAAAGCTATCTGAAACATGAAAGTCAATCTGTACATCTGAATGTATCTGTATAACTCTGTATAAATGAAAGTGCCTCTGAGGGTGTATGATATGCATTCTTTAGTTCAAAATCATATACATATAATATATCTGTTAGTGCTGAGGAATGTACAACCCGATCCTTATCTTATCTCATCCCGCATCTGGGGTAATCCCATAATCTGCCCACTGCAGTGGTGTGCACATTTACGTGCCTGCCCGGCCGACAATAGCGCGGCGCGGTGCGGTGTAAGAAAATAGTTTTACATATATATATAAATGCGTGAAAGACTCAGAAAAGGATACTATTGAATCCTCTGGGCAACATAAGATCTCTAAACACCATATATATATAACATAGGAAATCAAGGATACGACGAATGCTATACCATCTAGGAGTAGTGTCTTTGGAACTCGCTCGCTTACTTTGTTCGTTCATATGATAAGGATCATTCCAAAATGAAAGAAAGGGATAGCCTTAACATACCTTATCCGCTTCTCAAGCTAATTATGCTTATGTCTCCGGCTTTACGAATCTACACACAAGACCAAGTATGCCAACTATTAGTCTAGAATGCTTATTTTCCAACCTTTAAATTAGTCTATCACTTAACAAAATTCGGACAGCATCCCCCTTTGTAAACTTAACAATCCCTCAATTTCCAATTCAACCCAAACATCAACAACAATAATACCAATACCTATATATCAAAATATAATCCATTCCATCCCAAAATATCTCCAAAAATAGCCCCTAGGCTCAACTTAAACTCAATTAACTTACCGGTTTTATAACTATCATTTCATCACTTAAAAACATCAAAACTCTTGGTAAACAACTTAATAAACAAGATAAGAATCATATACATACCTTAAGGGAAACGAAACTCCAATCTTCAAACTTCAAATCCATCTCCTAAGCTATACCACTTCAAACGAACCCTAGGAATAACTTTCCCTTCACTAGCTCGGGTTCACGAGGCTCGGATCTTGCTAAAACTTCACCCACACAAGGTAAAATGTTGAGAGAAAATATCTTAGGGTTTTCACTGATTTGGGGAGTAATAAATGAGAATAAAAACGTGAGGGACTATATGTATAAGTGGAACAAAAGGTTCCCACGGCTGCGGGTTGACGGGAGGGTCGACGCCTGTCAACCTGTCGACGGCCGTCGACATGCACCGTCCATTCTGCCACCTGAGATTCAGGGGCTTCTGTGAGTTTACGGTGTGAAAGGATGCCTCGTTGACATATCGACGGGCCGTCCCTTTGAATCGTCTATGTGCACTGATGCCTGAATCCCTGAGCTGCTCCGATTTGTGTCGGTTTGATTCATTTAACTTCTAATCTTATTTTATTGTAAGGAGCATATACTTGTACTTCGATATACACGAGGTAGGACACTTAATATCTCAAGAACTCGAGTACAAGTCTCCATAGTAAGGGCATATGCAATTGGGAAATCATAAACTTTCTTACAACGAAAACGAGAGGCGAAACATATACAATCCAACAAGTTACAAAACTTTGCTTAATTCTAGCAATTTTGCCTCATAAAGTTCAATTGAACATTGTTATAAACACCTTATGTGCATGAACTAGAGATTATGTTTTCTTGTAATTGGGGAAGCAAAGCTAGCCCAAAAACTCAAACAAACAAGATATGAATCCATACTACGTACTCATCTAATAACAAGTCAATTTGCACGCTATAATTGCAATAGAATAAGTCAAAAGATCTACTAGAATTTGGGGGTGGACATGTTTGGGGTCATTGGAAATCTCAAAATAAAAATAAAAACTAAAAGAGAAATAAACTAGAAAACAAATCTCAACTTTGTAGTGGATTTGTTACACCTCGAAATTTTTTTTGTTCATGCACAGTGAATAGACTGACGAAGGGTATGACGTATGTGATGTTTTGATAAGTAAGAAATAACGTTTGATGAGTTTAAATAAGATTTCAAAGACATTTGAGGTGGGAGACGAAAGTTGTTAAGGAAAGCAAGGTATACGTTATGTATTGAGATGGATTTATGAGTAACGAATTAATGATGTTTTGGAGAAGAGTTATAACGTCCCTTAGATTATTAATGAGGTGATAAACAAGTGCTAAGAAGGTTACCGAAGGATTGGAGATCAAATGAAGTGACAAGAAAAATATTAGAAAAGATGAGTTATACGGTCCGTATAATGTTATACGGTCCGTATAATAGTTCGTAGAATGGTGACAGTGAAGTCCCTCATTGGTGATATTATACGGTCACTTATACAGACCGTATAAAGTTATACGGCCCGTATAATGTGCCGTATAATGGTCACAGAGGCAAGTTGTTGAAGAAGTGATGTTACGATCACTTATACAGACCGTATAAAATTATACGGCCCATATAAAGTACCGTATAATGGACACAGAATCGATATGTTGTTGGGACAATTTCATGGTCACTTATACGGACTGTATAAGTGTCCGTAGAATGCACGACGGGTCAGATTTTTCCACTTATAAATACAAGACCCAACGTTATTATTTTCATTTTCTCACTTCTCCACTTTTCTCCAAGTCTCTAGAACATTCTACACCCTTCATCCACAAGAATTCTAGGGAAATCACAGATCAATATCATAAATCCAAGGGAATCAAGTGTAAGAAAGCTATTGAGGGTTGCTTCAAGTCAAGAAATCTGTTCGATTGAAGCTAGGGTTTTTCTTCTAGTGGAGTATTGCTACCCAAAAACCCATTCCTACACCATCAAAGGAAATTTAATGATCTATTCATGTTATTTAGAGTATTGAGGGGTTGAAAGACTTGGATTATAGAAGGAAATAGAAAATGTGTTACAAATACGAGATTGGTGACATTTTTGAATAGTAGCTTAATATGAACCATGATTCTTTGTATATTACGAGTGTAGATATGTTATAAATGATATTAAGAACATAGGAGAAACATTATATGAGGATGAAGGTAATGTTGTATTATGACCATGGTTATGGATGCCCTTGAAATGGAAGTAGGAGAATTGAATAATGTATGATTGATGAAGATTATTGAGTATGATATTATGGATATTGTTATTGACATTTGGGAGTTGATATGTACTATGAGAAAAGCTGAATAAATAAAGGAAACACTACCCAATTTTCTCTAGCTTTAGTAAGCGCGTTCATGTAATCGATTAGCTAATATGAATGCGAATTCTCTTGAAGGTAGGGACGTGAGCATTAAAGGAGAACAATCAAGCGATGGAATTGTTAAATGAAAGAGGTATGTAAGGCTATTCCTCTCTTTCTAAGGTATAACTCTTATGGTATGAATCCTCCTATCTTTCCATGATTTTTCTACATATCGGAAATTATGAGCCTACGATTATAAAGAGCATCATACAAGATAAAGAAAAGAGATATGTTACGAGCATGACAATACCGATGACGAATCTAAGTCTAGAAGTCATAAAGCTCATGATACGACATTCCTACGAAACTAATGATCCTTATATATGATTCCTACGATATTATTTTCCCTACTTCTCCATGACTTTCTTACATTCCGGGAACTATGAGACAATATTGATAAAGAGCTTTATATGAGGTAAAGATGAGTAATATGTCATGAATACGATAATAATGATGATAAGTTTAAGCCTAGGGATTCTAAAGCAAGATATGATGTCTATGAAGTAAATTATCCTATTTACGATCCCTTGATGTTGTTCATGGTGTACACTCACCTTAAAATGTTAGTTCCTTCAAGGTGAGATATGATGACTATGATTACTCCATAATGTTATCAGGGGTTCTCAACCTTATGTTACCCCGACATTGTTATAGATTGTCTGTAAGCTCTAATGCATGTCCTATGACCAACGTTCCGAAAAGTTACGAGTCTATGTTCATAGGGGGTTTCATATGAGATAAAGGTAAGAGATATGCCATAGATATGATGATGGTAATGATGAGCTTGAGTTTAGAGATTATAAAGTCTATCATGCGATATTTTTACGAAGTTCATGCTACGAATATAATATGATTTTCATAGATTGTCTTTAAATTCAAATGCATGCTCTATGAAAAGTTATGATAAGCTTATGAGATATATGTGATGATAATGATGATGATGTTGATAGTGATGATGATAATGATGACGATGATAATAGTGATGACGCTAAAGATATTTATGGGCTTTTATGTATATGTGCCTATGTATAGCTATTATGAAACCTCGAGCTTATATGGCCGGGTAGAATATATATATATATATATATATATATGATGTGCGCGCACTACTGCAGTTGGGTACGGATACCATTGAGCCTTGATAGGGCCGGGTACGGATATCACTGAGCCTTGGTAGGGCCAGGCACGGACAACACTGAGCCTTGGTAGGGCGAGACACGTATAACACCAGGCATTATTATAGCTGGGTACGTAAGACACCGAACCTATATGATCGGGTACGATACTACTATGTATTTAAATGTATGACAAGCCCGGATAATATGTATGTGATAGTGTCGAGCCACTATGTGGCCAAATACAGATAATGTTTAATGTGTATGAGCATATACGGTACTATGGTATACATATATGACACGACGATATATGCGCTATGATGATACATGTACTATGTTTATATACCACATAGGGATGAAAGGTATCCACCCTTAAAAGTTGTGCAGGTTATATCTTCATCTTATGTCTTATGATTTCTCCATTATGTTCATTTCATTCATGCCTTACATACTTAGTAAAATATTCGTACTGACGTTCGTTTTATTTGGACGCTGTGTTCATGCCCACAGGTAGACAGGGAGGCGACCCAGATTTATAGAAGCCGATAAGTACACTTTTGAGAGCACTCCATTATTCCGAAGATGCCATTGATTTACTATTTTATGTACATATATGTTTTAGGCACGATGGGGTCCTGTCCCGTCCATATGTCTAGTTCTCTAGTAGAGGCTTGTAGATATGTATGTGTGGGTGGCATGGTCTCACAATGTTATTATTGTATGAATATTATTTTAATAGCCGAAGGGCTTATGTGTATAAAAGTAATTATGTTTCCAAATGAAAACTGATTTTCCTATGACTTCAGTATGAATTTGATGAATGAACGCTTAATGAGTATGATAAGTAGTAGAATGAGTGGTGCTCGGTGGTTAGCCCCGGGTACCCGTCATGGCCCCTAGTCGGGTCATGACAAAAGTGGTATTAGAGCAGTTCGATCCTAGGAAGTGTCTACGAGCCGTGTCTAGTAGAGTCTTGTTTACTGTGTGTTGTGCGCCACATCTATAAATAGGAGGATACAGGGCATTTAGTATGGTTACTCTTCTTTCATCTCTAAGATCGTGCGATAGAGCTAAGCCATAGGAAATGAGATTCCTTATACTAACCCCTGATTGCAGCAAAGAACGGTATTGACCAAAGAAAGTGATTGATGATGTTGAAGTTACGGAGGTAAGCCCCTTCGTTGAGGCTACGTTATCGGAATATGTATTTATATGATAATGAATTTATTATCATAGAGTCAAGTCAGTGTTCATATGACAGAGATATTGATTAACTGTGTCTCTTGATGATAAGTTCAGTTATAAGTTGAGGACTAAGCAAATTGAATGAATCAGAACAAAGGTAAGCGACGGTATGAAAGATGTGTGTCGAGTAAGGTAATAATATTGAGGTATAATTGAAATGTAAAGCCGAAGGATGAAAGGGAGTGTAAATAGGAAGGGATAACAGGGCAGATCGCAAAAGGATCAGGTACATCTCGAAGCGCGATATATGAGGTAAGTTTCGACATCTTTGTGCTTTTACTTGAAAGTGGGAGCCCTGTGTGGCTGAGATATGTCGTACATATATATATATATATATATATATATATATATATATATATATATATATATATATATATATATATATATATATATATATATATTGGCCCTGTGAGGCATTTTTGGTATTTGCTGCGTGCAGGTTTTGGGATAGTAAGAAATATAGAGGAAACTCTGCTGAAATTTTCCTAGAATCCAAAGGAGATAAGATTCCGAGAAAAGATGATGTGCAAAAAGTAATGTCAGGATGAGATTAAGTTAGGAGTATCGTTAACAACTACACGAGGTGAGTTAAACACTATTGAATTGATAGTAATGACAGTTATAAGATCGACATTGATGCGGTAAAGAGAAATGCTTGGTAGTACTAAAACGTGACATAGAAGAGAAAGGGTAACCCCAATAAAGTGTGATACTGAAGTATTGATTGGATGGATAAGTACAAGTAAAATACGACAAGTTTATTAGCAAAATAAAGTAACAGTATCCGGAGACAGAGGTACGAATATGAAGGGTTATAATGAATGTGAATACATTGGTAAGATAACTTATTTGGTAAGTGTAGTAAGGCTGATCATAAAGAGTAACAGGTTAAGTATGCTTACTTCATGAGGTTTATTTTATTTTATAAGTGGGCTTGCGAATGAGATCAAGAAGTGGCACTCTATAGAGTTGATTATGATCAGGGTATAATGAGAACGTAACAAGAACTGTAATACAAAGTATAGCGAGGAGATGACTAAGGATGTGACATGTTCTATATGAATAAAGACTGAATGCAAGTGTGAAACCAGCAAGCGAGCCATGGGGCAGTAGATGAGAAAGCTTAAAAAGGTGACAGAAATGATAGCAAGCGAACTTGAAAAAGGAATCAGAGAAATGTGATATGGCAAAGTAGTAGTAGTTTGTGATTGGTGTAATCACGAGTATAAGTGATATCTTTAGCTAGATGTCAAGGACCAGGACTACAGAAAGATGAATAACGAAATAGGACGATTGTTAGAAAAAGGATCAGCGCAATAAGGATGAGAGGGGATGATCAGAATGAACAGAATAAGTTTTGGAAGCGAAGAATGGATTGTACAAAGGTAGTATATTCTAAAGGACAAAGCGGTACTAAGTTGAGAATAGGGTTCCTTGTGCGAAGAATAAAGGAATGATTATAAAAGGGGAGGTAATAAGATAAATTGAGGAGGATGGAATGTAAAGAAATAAGAAAGGGGAATAGAAAGAGAAGGACATGCGCCACAAAGAACGAGCACTTAAGAAATAGTCGTGTTATGATTAAAGGAAGATGCATCTCCTAAGAATATCCTATACCAAATTATAACGAGTAAAGTATATGAACTAATGAGTTGAAAAGAACAAGATGATCATGAGTTATGAGTTTACCGAACGACGAAAAAAAAATGATAGGGTAAAGCTATCATTAATGACAAATACAATACGATCATGATTGGTTTTGAAATCAAGGTTGAGTTCAACACAAGGGTAAAAGAGTATGAGGCATAAGGAGTATTAGTCGCGCATGAGACTTAGGCCCTGGAAAATAAAGATGACATTACAAGTGAAATTTTGTGCACCGGAGGAGAGAGCAAGTGACATTGCATGGATGGTATGGATAACTAGGCATACTACTATTGTGAGCATCCCTATGGGACAAAGGTTGTTAATTGGAGCGGATTTAGACATTGACTCATATCTACCAGATGAGCTAAGTAAAATACATCCTTGTTCGGATTGCTATTTCGGTTGTATTACTTGATTACAAAACTGCAAGATGAGTATGTTAAGACTTCACAAAGCAATTATAGTAGCTATAAATTATGGGAAACAACATAAATGAGATGTAGTATAGTAAGGGATATATGAATTCAAGATTTAAAGGTGAGGCAACAGATTTGAGAATGGTACAAGTAAAACCCTCAAATGGGGGAAGCAAGTAAAGAGAATACAAGTGTAGAGATTGAAATGATGGACCCTAAGGTGTGACAGTTATACACTCGAATGCAAAGAGTGAGAGTTACGCAGAAATGATTCTAATGACTTGTAAATAAACGAACACGAATTGAGCAAGCATCTGAGACTGTACGTGAAATCATTCATGGATACCTTGAACCACGTGACACTAAGAGCGAATACTTCAAGGGGTATTGTAAAGGATGGCGATGTTATACTAGAATAGAGGCAAAGACACTAAAGGTAAAGTTGTAATTAATGATATTGCGATTTATAAGCGACAATTAAGAAAGGGACCTAAGGTTTTCTATAGTAGAACCTAAGATATGATAATCAAGGGAAAAATAAAGGAAGGAAGAGAGCATGACGAGATAAGTTACTACAGATAGACAAAAGAGTTTAGGTATATATAATCACCGAGCCTAGCCATGGTCGGGTACGCGAAACACCGAACCTTCGTGGTTGGGCATGCTAAGTAAGTGATATGTATATGAATATGACTATGGATACGATATGTAAATGAGTACGATTATGAATACGGATACGGATATGGATACATGTATATGTACAGATGTGAATGTACACGAATCATGGAAGAACGATTATGTAACTTGCAAGTATTTATACGTCGCCGATGAAACCAAGTTGGTACCTAAAAAATTTCTTGGGATTGCTTGTTGGTTTTATGTAAGCTATCACCTACCCGAGCCCGATATTTTAGCTAATTTCCCAATTTTAGCATTCCAATTTTCTTGTGTCTCTCAACTAGTAGCCATTTAGTAGTTATTCCTACTTTGTGTTTACTAGTTCTTGTGTCCGCAATTTCATTCGTGCTTTTCTTCATTTTTACCTCTTTGTTAATTCTTGGCTCAAGTGCGTTTATTTTGAATTGAGTCGTCCTCTTTCTTCGAGTCTAACAAGAATCCATTCCGACCTCAAGTAGCAATTGTGCACCTTGCAAGCAACCGAATCCAATCGAGAATCAACATCGGCCAATCCTTTTGAGTGGTAAAAGGCAAGAGTGTGTGAGTTCATTTGATTGGTACTAGCTGAGCACAAACGAGTGTAAACACGAGTGTGGTGAGGTTTCTTTACTACTAACGTGTTTTCTAAGTGTTCTTTGCAGGTACTTCTCTATGGACTCCGATTCATGTGGTGGCGATTATGATTGTTATGACGATGATGGTTGTAGTTACGAAGAAGAGGACTATGGGAGCTATCATGGGTGTGACGATGGGGGATATAAGGGCTATATGGTAAATCATGATCAAGAATAATTTAGGGGCGAGAGTTCCGATTTTGAGGGCGAATATGAAGAGGGTGGTACTCATGTAACTCATGAGGAAGATGGGGATGAAGAAGAACCTTGTTATGATTCGTATGGTGAAGATAATGAAGCTGAAAATTCATGTGCTATACATCATGAAGATGAAGACAACTCGAGATATGACTCTCTTTCACACGTATCTTATGGGTCTTATGGGGGAAATCCTTATACAAATAGTACTTGTGAAGGGTATGTCTATTGAGGTAGTGGAAGTGCTAATGTTGATTATGGAAGGACTTCTAGTGGGCATGTGATGTGGCGTGATTTTACACCACAATCGATGCTTTTTAACTATAAGTTTTACTTGTTTTTAAGCAAGTCTATGTCATTTTATGTAGTTTTTGTCATGTTTCAGGTAATACGAGGTCCCTAGAGCCTAAGTGTGGAAAACAAGCAAAAAAGTTGCAAAACTGGAATTAACTGGAAGTTCTGGAAAAGAGCCGTGGAAAAATACTCTACGCGATCGCGCAGAGTACCCACGCGATCGTGCCCACGCGGGAATTGTACTCCACGCGATCGCGCTGGAATGTAACGCGATCGCGCCTAAGGGAGCAGGGGAAGCTGACGTCATCCACGCGATCGCGCATACATATGGCGCAATCGCGATGAAGGATTTTCGGCAATTTTCAACCAGAACCTGGGATTTGACGATTTCTTCCATTCCAGTTCCTATAAATAGAAAATGAGGGCAAAACATCAGTATCTTTGGCAGCTCCCACAAGTTGGAGGCTAGGGTTCCTACAAAAAATGTTCTCTCTTCTTTTTAATCCTTGTTGATGGAAATCTCTTGGTCACAATTAAGATTGATATTCTTGTTGTGCTTATTTATTCATTTGCATTGTTCTTAATCAAGTAAGTGTTTGCTATTTTAATTATTCTTGTTCTTGAATGTTTTCATTGGATTAGCTAACCTTTGAACTCGCCCATTTACTTTGTTTGAAACTCGGAAGAGGAAGAACAGAGTTGGGATAGAATAATTAACATGAATTTGGGGCGTTAACCCTCATCTAATGGAAGTTGACCTAGGAATAGGCAATACCACTTGTAGCCATATTCGGGTGTTCTTAATGCTCCTAATTGCTTGAGGGATCTTCAATTGGGTAGTCTAGTTAATCTTCGGAAGAAGTTAATTTAGAGTCATTATCCGAGGCTAAATAACATAAACTTGCTATTATTTACAATTCGTGAAATAGATTGGATCGTTACTTGAGAAGTAGTTTCCCTTCTTCCATTCTTGTTGCCATTGATCAATTTACTTGCTTTGTAGATTAGAATTTATATTTCCATATTTTATAAAAACCTTATCAAAAACAACCATTGATGCGTTCGGGCATAGCTATTGTTAGTGATAATTCCTAATCTGCTTAAATCACCTACATATTGTTCTCTGTGGGATTCGACCCCGACTCATAGTTGGGTAAATTATATTTGCATACGACCGTGCCCATTCTAATTAATAGGGTGGATTTGGACGTTATCAGCATGCATATGCTTCTTCTTGTAGTACTTCCTATCCGAAGCAAAGAGGCATGAGTGGGAATGTGAGTACTAGTTCGAGTCGTCCTATGCAAAAGAAGGTGGTTCCAAAGAGGCAATTCATGGAGACCAAGGTAAACCTTTGTGGTAGAGAGGGAATTCTTGTACTTGATGACGATTGTTACACTAACTTCATCACCCCTCGTGCGATTGAAGAGCTAAGTTTACCTTGTGTGATTAGGCAAAACCCTTCTTATGATGAAGGAGGGTATTGGGTTGATAAAACAGTGATGGTATTCATTTCAATTAGCGAGTACCAAGAGGAGGTTTGGTGTGATGTGCTTCTAATGGATACATGTCACGTATGTTTAGAAATCCCTTGGTTCCAAAGTCATGAGATTGCATATGAGAAAGAGTGGCATAGATATGTCGTGGATAAAAAGGGAAGATTCCTATACCTACTAGGAAGAGTCCAAGTGCAAAAGTGCGAGATACCCACGTAAAATTGCCTACCTTGGCTAGGGAAGCTAGTGGAGAAGAATATGAGAAATGGGAGTCCATAACAGATGAAATCTTCGCTAGCTACAACTATTCACAAGAAATGAAGATGGACTTAGCCGTTCAAACTTTTGACTCAAAGCTTGTCAAATATTGGGAGTATGTGAAATGTTGTGGGAGACGAGTGAGGAGTCCAATCAAGACTTGGGAGGACATGAAAATGATATTGAGAGGCCAATATCCCAAGCCACATGTGAGAAGAAATGAATCTTTGAGGGGTACCTCTTTTGAGAGAACCCCATGCTTGAAGGCAAGGATAGCGGCCACAACCATTCCTTCCATTGGTCAAAGGAGCTTGCATGAACACCAAGATAAGATCACTTATCCTTATACTCTTACATCTTTGTGTGATTTTAATATCAAGTCAAGTATGAAATTTAGTTTACCCTGCATTAGGCCTAATGCTTCTTTGTCGTGTATTGGTAATGCCATTGTTGAAAGTGCCCCCACACTGGTTGATCCTATTGATGATCGAATTGATCCTTCTAGTAAGGTTGATTTGTGCCCACCTAGTGTTGACACTTGTGCTTTGAATGATAGTGCATTATCGAATGAAGGTGCTCAAACACTAGTTGATCCTTTAGATGACTAAATTAATTCTTCTTGTAAGATTGATTTGTGTCCACCTAGTGTTGACACTTGTGCATTGAATGGTAGTACAATGGCATGTGGTCATCATGTTAGTAATTCTTGCGAGTTTGACATACTACCAACTCGTGTTGAAACTTGTGTTGATCAACTTTCTTGTAATGATAATTCACTACTTGAGGATCTTTGTGATGTGTTTAATGTATCTCTAGTTAGTGATGATGTTGATATAGTTGGTCAATTCAAAGAATGTGACATCTCACCCCTGTTTGTTTCATCTCAAAATGAGTCTCTTGATCGTACTTTAGTGTCACGTGATAAGACTCCAATTTGTAGTGGTGATGTGTGTCATGTAGATAGTCATGTGAGTGAAAATGCATTGAAAGACGACATTGGTTGTTTTGAGAGTGAAATGACATGCTTTGAATTCTCATTGTTCATGGATTACTCTCTTATAAAGGATAATGTTTTATTTGAGGATGACATGACTATTGAGGATGTTTTGTAAGGTTAAAAGTGTGGCCACTTTTGGTGACTACATAGTATTTGAAAATCCAATATGGGATGATAACTCTCTTCCCTATGATGGAGATCCTCCTTTGAGGAATTGTGATCCACTTATTGGGAGGGGAAGTGTTCAAAAGGAAAGTGAAACTTGTCTGCAAATTGCTAATTCTTCCTTGGGTGTTCCGAATAGTAGTAGTATGGTTGACCATGCTTTTGAGTTTAATAGTGAAACTATATTTGAGGACACCCTAGAAAACGTTAGTTTGCGTGACACCTTTCTTTATTATCTTTTTGCATATGATGACATTCATGATATTTTTGGGAGTGCATCTTATGGAGGGCAGGGTCCTATTTGGGTACTTAGTTGTTGCCTTGCCCGTGATATGTGGGTATCTTTTCCCTTTGACCCCGGTGAAGTCTTAACTTGGTGTGAATGGTATCATTTTGCAATTGAGGATCATTTGTATGTCCTGCCAACTTGGTGTCTTGAAACCCTTGGCTCTTTGAGAATATCCTCATTTCTTAATCTTTGGGTCCTTATTTTCTTAGTATAAATAGTAGACTAAACATTTGAATAGGGGGCTTTTGATGAATTATGAATATTTTGAGTGTTTAAGGGTTATTTCTAGAGAGAGAAACTTGTGAGAGGCCTTTGGTAGGCTCTTGTTGATTCTTGTGTTGTTGACAGGTTGGTGGCTAGGGATTCGATTCCCTTGAGGTCAACTTAAGAATTTGGTGTTTATTTTGATGATAATTTAGAGGTCTTAGTTTTATATAACTTTGGTTACTAAATTGAATCTTAAGTTGTATCAAATTATCTATCTTTTTTTTTTCTTTTGTTTGTCTTCTTAATTTCTCATTTCCGTGTATCCATTCTTATATCACATTATTAAATCAACATTAGCTCGGTACTTTGCAAACCCTTTCCAAAACAGGGCTTATACTTCACATTCCTCAACGAACTTTCTTCTCTTGCCTCAAATGTCTTTGGAATCTTAATTAGAATCGTTAAGTACCCTCTCTTACTTGTAGGGACATCATAGATATCTTACCCTGTGTTAGTCTGTTTATCGCACAACAACATAAAATTTTTCCGAGGTGTAACAGATAAATATAGCCTTTAGCAATCATCTTTCTTGCTTTGAGGTAGGAAATAAACCTACCTCTTGGAGACGCTGTGTTACCTTTCCACTCAAGCACTGGTTCTCCTGGGAATGTGAATCGAACTATTTTTTTTCTACAATCCACATTAGCATAGCAAGAAGCCAGCCAACCCATGCCCATAATAACATCAAAATTCAACATTTCCAGCTCGACCAAATCAGCTATAGTCTGATGATCACATACCACAATCACACAATTTCTATATACTTATCAAGCTATTACCGGGTCACCAATAGGAGTGGACAACTTAAAAGGTTTAATTGGCTCAGGTTTCACCCCAATACGATCAGCAATATGCGGAGTAATATATGACAAGGTAGAACCCGGATCAATCAGTGCCTAAACACCATGAGAGAATATGGATAATATACCTGTGACAACATCAGGGGAGGACTCAAGATGATGCAAGCCCATTTGCCTTAAGGCCATTCACAAGGAGCCAAGCTCGGGAACTAAAATACTTGCAAGGTCTAGTTATGAAGGGGGAGGCTCTTGAGTGTACTTTTGATGATCGTCTTGGATCCCAAGTCCATTTGTTGATGAAGATTTCTTGGGGAGAGGAAAGGAAATGGAAAGTCGTCACAATGGCTAAAAGAGGAAGAGTTGGCTATTCTAGCAAAGGAGATTTCAAGATTTTGAAGAAAGAAGAATAGCCAAACACGGCCCTTGTCTCATTAAGGGTGTGTATGTCATTTTGTTATCTTTTATTTCTAATATAGTATAAATAGTTCTCTTCTTCTTCATGGAAGACTTAGATGATTTTTATTAGAGATATTGAAAACTTGTAAACTCTAGAATTGAGTGTTTGAGAGCTTGTGAAGCTTTTGGTTGTTTGAATTGTTGAGAAGGTGATTAATTGGGAAATCAATCCCTTTTGGTCTCCTTAGGAGTTTGGTGTTTTTGGATAATCTAATTGAAGGTCATAATCTTTTATGGTTAGGATTATTTTTTAGTCTTATCCAATTGTGTCAATCTATTCTATCCTTAATTTCTTGTTTATTCTTTGTATTTCCTTTTTATTATTGTGTCAATTGGTATCAGAGCTTAGTTTAGGTTTGTTCCATCAAATCTAGTCTTGGCTCTCGAATCAACAAAACAAAACAAAATTCAAAAAACAAAAATTGTTGATTTTGTTTAATCTAGTGTTAGATTAGTGTTTCTTAGTGTTTTTAGAGTCCAAATCTTCCATTTCGAGCTAATTGGAGTTATGGTTTTGAAATCACCATTGTTGAGCTTTGAAGCTTTGAAAAAAAAAATTCAAAAAGTGGGTTTGGTGATTGAGTTGAAATTGGAGATTGAAAGTTATTGGGCTTTGTTCTTCTAGTAAATGAGGGTAGGAATCTGAAATTTGGAAGAATTTGACTAAGGATTTAAGGATCTACCATTTTTGGTATTTGAATTTTTGAAGAACTCAAGAACTTGAAAAGTGGGTCTTGTGATTTGTTTGAAATTGAAGGCTAATTTCTAGTGGGCTTTGTTCTCCATATCAAAGAGAGCCTACATCCGAAATTTGAGCGAATTTGGAGTGGAATTGAAGGTAGATAAAATTTTAAATTGTTCTTGAGGTTGTTCATATCTTCAAAGGAAGAAGATGACCTAAGAAGGAGGTTTGATCTTCAAAATTTTAGTTAAAGGGTCAAAAAGTGTTTGTCGGCCCAAGTAAGTATTCAAAAGAAAACAAATTAGAAATACTTAAGTTTTATTTTCTGATTTTGGCAAAAAAAAAAAAACACTACACGTGCAACGTACGGGCCCCAAAAACAATTTTCGAAAATTTTGATTCTTTACAGAACGTGTGTTGCACAGATCCAGAGAGGGGTATTTTGTGCGATCCTTCTGCGACACATAGCCATCGCACGATTCTGAAAACTTTGAATTTTTTTCTAAGTGTCAGATTTAGAGAGGGGTGTTTTATGCGATGGGTGTGTGACGCATAGCTAACGCACGACCTGCAGAAGATTGTCTAAGTGCTTGAAAACGGTTTGATTCCTTCTTAACTTCCCTTCTTTGATTCTTAAAACTAGTTAACAACTAGTAATCGATCTTATTAGTTGCTAACTAGTTCTTGTGTCCAGATTCTTTCGTGCCAATTCTTTCATGCCAATTCTTTCAAGCTTTTCTCATTTAAGTGTCGTTGAAACTTTCTTGATTCAAGCGCGTTTGCTTTTTAATTGAGTCGTTTGTTCTTCTTGAGTCTACAAGAATCTATTCTGACCAAAAGTAGCATTTGAATCCTTTGAGACTAACCAACTTGAACAAGCTTACAACCTTAAGCTAAAGCAATTTGTGAGGCAAGCCACAAGGTATACTTGAGTGATTGTGAGTTGCTTTATACTTAACGCGTTTTTTTATTTTTTTGAGTGTCTTTGTTAGGTACTATGTCTATCTATGGGAGATGAAATACAAGTTCCCACCAGGGAACCTACTCTTAGTGACATTTTGAATGCTATCCAAGCCTTGGGAAGTAGGGTGGAAGCCTTGGAAAGTGGTAGTAGGGAGGTAAACCCGTTCACCTCGGGTGTTATACCAAGGAGGTTCGAGTACTGTTAATTAAAGTCCTTCACACACGATCACACCTGGAACCTTTCACCAAATGTACAACTCCACTCCCCAAACCACTCCTCAAACCACACCTCAAAAGGTAACCATGCACAATCCCATTGTTACCCTCCCAAATAACATTCTGATAGGTCCACGAAATGACCCATTACCACAAGAACCACCCCTAAATGAACCACACCACCAACCAAATGATCTACATCAAAATGACCCTATACCAATCCACAACCTTCCACTTAACCAACAACACAACCAGGATGATCATTCAAATCATGAGGATGAGATAGAAGAGGTGATGCATGACACTATGGGAACAAAAGGATGGGCCAACGGGGCCAAGCACAAAGTGGATACCGGGATAGAGGTGAAAGATATGGCCATCAACCTCACATGGGTAGGTGAGTAGGGTACCAAGATCGTGAAGGGTACCAAGGGCGAGAGCGCCAAGGTTATGATTTTGATGAAGAATATGAGGAATATTATGGCCATGGGGGAGGACGAGACACGAGTCTCCATTCTATTAAGATGAATCTTCCAACTTTCAAGGAAGCTTGTGATCCCGATGCGTTTCTTGAATGGGTTAGGCAATGTGATAGGATATTCGAAACAAATCAGATATCCAAAGTGAAAAAGGCTGGCTACCTATGCCATTGCTCAATTTGAGGGTTATTGATACGATCCTACTTGGCACACTTCACTTCAGGACATCCACCTAAGGCCAAGTCATGGAACATCAAACTCTACAAGCGGCGTGGATGACAAGGATGGCATGGAAGGCCTTTGGAGGCTCCTACAAGCCACACAAGATGGCTTATGATGTGTGGAAGGTGTCTTGGGAGTTGATTGAAGAAGAAGCTACTAGAAAGGGGACCAAATGCATAATGTGGCCAAACGTACAAACAGGGACATTTCTGTAAATTGGCTACACTTGCAAACTTGGACAAGATCGGGAGTTGGCTATTTGTGCAAGAAAGGTTATGCTTGCAAGAAGGCCATGCATGCAAGGTTCATTAGAGGGTCATCTATGCAAGGAGGGGCGTGTTTGGTCATTGAAGGCCAATTCTTGGATTGAAGACTACAATATGAAGACTAGCCAAACAAGGCCCTTACTTCATTAAGGGTAGCATTGTAATTGCCTATTAGTGTTATTTATTTAGTTTGAATATATAGCTTGTCTTTCATTTTATTTAAAAGTGCTTTTGATGAATTATGAATATTTTGAGTGTTTTTAGAGTTATCTCTAGAGAGAGAAACTTGTGAGAGGCCTTTGGTAGGCTCTTGTTGATTCTTGTGTTGTTGAGAGGTTGGTTGCTTGGGAATTCTATTCCCTTGAGGTCAACTTAAGAATTTGGTGTTTCTTTTGATGATAATTTAGAGGTCTTAGTTTTATATAACTTTGGTTGCTAAATTGAATCTTAAGTTGTGTCAAATTATCTATCTATTCTTTTCCTTTTGTTTAGCTTCTTAATTTCTCATTTTCGCGTATCCGTTCTTGTATCGGTTATGCTTCAACATGATGGGAGATTCAATCGAGGGCTCGTAGAATTGTCGATTTGCTAATGCCACCCACTTGGGGTGATCTTAATGAAATTATGCGGAGGAAGTATGTCACCGAGCGTTATAAGCAAGAACAACTCACGAATGTGTACACCCTGTGTTACACCCCGTAATTTCTATACGTTGAGATTCGTTAGGTATTAGCTATTCAATTACAGACATCGGAGTTATAGTCGAGAAATTGCAAGATCATAGGTGCTCGCATTACGATTATAAGAGTCCGAGTTCGCGTAACAGGTTATAGGAGGATTGGAAAACCAGTGAACTAAGGAGATTAAGCTTCCGAGGCTTGAAGGAAAATTGGGCAAGTTTTGGTACGAAAATTTTGGTCTAACTGGAAGAAAGAATATGTTTTAGTATATTAAGAGTTTTGAAGTGAAACAAAAGTCTAAAGTGAAGTTCGGGAAGTTTAGTTTCCAACGCAACAAACCGCTCCTCAATAGGACATTGGGGTAAGGAGATATGGACGTTACAAGTCGGGCTGGGTGACCAGGAAAATGGTTTGCGCGAACGCGCCAGCGAGTGGCGCGAACGCGCAGAAGGCCAAGGGCCAACACAGCGCGAACGTGCTGAGCTGTAAGATAAGTGGGGTCCACACGCCCGAGTTTTATAAAGGAAATGTGAAGAAATATATGAGTAATACATGGAAAGTTGAGCAAGTTCTAAGAAGGACCCTTAATCCAAAAATGGGCATAAGCCCTCCAAAAGGACGATTTAAGGAAACATTTTCGGATGATCTGCCTTGGAGGGGACAAATCGATATTATAAGTTTGGAATTTGGAAAAACACTAAGAATAGAAGTTGTATATAATTGAATTATCTTTCCAACCATAGGTCGTGGGCCCTCACACAATATCAGCATCAAGGGTTATGACCTTTTTAAAGGAAGGCGCAGGCAGAAAAACTAAGGCTACGCGAATGCGCTGAAGGAAAATTAAGTCGGTCCAGGCAGAACCTGGACCGTTATATAAAAGGAGGAGGCTCCCTATTTTCAACCAAACACACCCAAAACCTCCCCAAATACTCCAGAAACTTCCCTAACATTCCAAAGACCAACATTTTGGCCCGAAACCAGGTATAATTCCCAAATCTCGGTCCAGACGGCGTATAGTTGCAACTACAAAATTGTGTGTTAACGCGTTGTGGCATAAGATTGAGGTGGGGGAGTGAAGATATAGCATTCTTATCGAAATAAAGGTATGAATCTCTTGCTATTAACGTTAATCTTAGTTTATTTACGGAGAAGGAGCTGTAAAATTGTTATAAAATGATTCTGTGATGGAAATATAGGATAAACACCATGTGTGATGTTTATAAAGTATTTTGGTGTTGGAAAAATTATGGTTAATGTTGGTATTGTTGTGGTTGTTGTTGGTTGTTGAATTGAGAATTCGGGCTAGGCATATAAATAGGGGAGATGCTGCCCGATTTTCAGCAGAATATAGAATAGTTTGCTTTGAAACTTGGAACAAGTGTATGATAAAGAGGCTAACGTTACTATAAATCCTCTTAAATGTAGACTTACGAGCTTGGACGCATAAGCGTAGCCAATAAGAGGTTGAACATGTATGTTAAGGTTCGTCCCTTTCTTTCAAAGGCATGATTCCTATGATTATAATTCCATATATGTTTTCATAACTTCTTTGTTTTCAAACGTTAGATGTTTATGATTCCAAGGCATGATTCCTTTGCCGATAACCCGCAAATATTTTCCGAAATGTCCGTATTTTTTCAAAACGAAGGTTTATGATTTTGTAAGCTCTTGTGATAACGATGATGGACACGTTTTATCATGATAACAATGAATACCGAAAATGTGAACATTTTCCTATGATGATGATTCTTTGTTTAAAGGTTCCAAGTTTATGATTTCAATGACGATATAAGAATGTTGAGCTATTTTCTTGATTTCTCAATTTTATTCATGGATGATGACTATTTTTAAAGATTCCAAAGTATATGAATTGACGCCTTATGAGATTTATGATCCTATTCTATGTTTTCTCTTGATGTTATTCTTCATTGATAGTCTCACCTTATAATAATTGTTCCTTCAAGGTGAGACAAAGCGACCATGATTATTCCACAATATAATCGGAGGTTACCGACCTTACGTCACTCCGATAGATACATGACGTTCTTTGGGCTCTCATGCATGCTACTTATATGATATATGTATATGTATATGGGGAATACCCCATATGGGAAAAAGGGAGTGGTGCTATTGATGCATGGCCACCTGATCAGTTGGCGTAATATGATATCATCCCGGACGCGGGACATATGTGGCTAAATGGATCGGAGCCGACGCCTCGGCAACATGATATGTTCTATTTTTTGTATACATGAACAAGAAATGTTTTTCAAAGAAAGCTAAGCATGCATGGCATCCGCCCTAAGAGGCACTCACACGTACAGGTTACTCTTTCATCTTACGATATGCTCTATATTTCCATTCTGTTATTATTCATACTTTACATCCCTTACTATGTTACTATTCCTGCCTTACATACTCGGTACATTAATCGTACTGACGTCCCTTCTTGTGGACGCTGCGTTCATGCCCGCAGGACCAGGGAGCCAGTCAGACTATTCGCAGCAGTCAGACCTCCCCTCAGCGGCAGTCATTTAGCTTCATTGATCTAGAGCTTCAGTCCGTTTGGTATGCCATCTTGTTACGTACATATATGGGTACGGCAGGGCCTTGTCCTATCCTTTCTACAGTTCGTACTCTATAGAGGTCTGTAGACAGTGATATGTTGTCGTGATATTATGTAGCATCGTCAGCATGTATTTTGTTGTACAGTATATATGTGTGGCGGCCAAATCGGCTCACGCTGTTATTCTCAGTGTTTATGTTTATATGTATGCGTTGGCCGTGAGTTCCCTGTATGGTGTCTTTTAGGTTGATTATTCGGGAGACAGTATAGCACATTTATAGATTGTATATGGGCCCAGGACAGTCAGTGAGAAGGTAATGCAAGCACAGAAGATCTTGGCCAATAGTGGTCGGGCACTTGCTATGGCCCATTGGTTTGGGTCGTGACAAAAGTGGTATCAGAGCAGTTCGTCCTAGGGATTGTCTACAGACCGTGTCCGGTAGAGTCCTGTTTATGGGTGTGAAGCCGACCACACTTATAAACAGGAAGCTGCAGGGATTTCAGAATCATTGAGCCAAAGTCTAGGAAAGATCGCTTCTGATCCTTTACTTGCATGTAAGTACAGACTGACAAGAGATGAAGAGATCAGCTTCAGATATTGGGGGTGCTAAGAAGGCCCCTAGAGTATCTCCTGGACCCCAGGCTCCAGGATCGAGCTGGAGGAGCCTCAATTATTCTATTAAGACTGATCCTTCGGAGGACCCAGCGACGATTTCTCCAGAGTTTTTGATTTTCAGGGTAAAGGACCCCCAGAGGACAGTTATGACACAGATCCATCCGAGTATTCGTCTGGGACACCAGAGGAGGAGTCTCCCGAGGCCGTACCAGCTACTCCTATGGCAGAGCACTACGTCAGACCAACCTCCTCGGTGAGTGTTACGGATTACTCTAGCCCTTTATCCTAGCCGTCGGTGAACCAGTAATTGCCCGGTTATCTATATCCCTCGGACTCAGATGAGAGAGATGATAAAGGCCAGACGAGCGGACGGTGGGTAGACGATGATGAGGCGCACACTTCACCTTATAGTCCGCAATATCAGACTAGAGACCAATCGGCTACAGGTATATACGCCTTTATTGGAATTTTCTATGTATGTGTATTTGCGGTAGACTATTAATTAATAGCGGCGAGCGAAAATACAAGGGCCGATAACCAAGTATTTATAAGTAACGGCGATCAAGGTGTTTTCGCCACCATCGGGAATCTGGAAATCTAGGATGAAAGGTAGTCATACACATAGGTGAAAGATGAATATTGAGGATTGAAAAGGCCAAAATAGTAATTGTGTAGTCGGAAGAGTGAGAGATCCTTTCTAATTAAGAGGGAGATGCGTTACGAGAACGTTTTGGAATTTGTCAAGACCTCAACTCGCTCTAGACTATGTGATGAGGGTCATGCGGTGAGGTGGATGCAATCATACCAGTATTAACGCACCAGATTTCATCAGAGTTTCAAGGTTAAGCGTGCTAGAGTGAGAGAAATATTAGGATGGGTGACCCCTTGGGAAGCGTGCTAAAAGTTCTGTGAATTCAGACATAAGAGACAAATGAGAAGCTAGAGTAGCCTAAGGGAAATGAGAGTGTATGGAAGGGTTGGAAACCTTAAGAGGTCGCGTAGGACGAGGCGGACTAGACCGGTGAAGAGAAAGAAGGTGCATCAAAGCCCTGGAACTAGGATTAGTTTGAGTAGTATTTGAAGAGACTTTGTAAGCGAGGCGTTAGAATAAATATATATATGAATGCATATGATATCCCATATGTGGTTGTATCAATGGGTATGTGTATCCCAGCAACCGGCGTTGCGGTATATGGAAGGCATTGATCAAACAGGGTAAAAGTGACAGAAGAACGTTACCAGGTAAGCTGATGTTACTTTCACTACAGGTTAGGTTTGGAGAGTTCTAATGTAATGACATCTGGAAAGGAGAGAAAGTGAATATATGGAAGGTAAGGAGATCAAAATATCAAAAGTAATAAATATGAGTGAGTGGAGCCTCCAAGAGAGACGATGGGCAAAGCACGAGACCATTTGGGTAAAAATTCGAAGGTAGGCATGTGAAAGGGATAAAGTGTGGTAGTATGGAACGAAAGAGGAATGTGTGGGGTTCGAGAACCGAATTCGATAAGTGGGGCTAAAAGGATAGTGACCATGACAAGGAATATGAAGTAAGAGAAAGAATTATTAAGCCTTGCAACGATGCTAAAAGATTTCCAACTCTCAAAAGATATATATATATATATATATATATATATATATATATATAAAGGGATAAATGTGTAGTCACATTGATATGGTTGCCTCGGATATAGAGAAGCTTTCCTAAAAAGTGACTTAAGAATAGAACGGATTTGCACGTTTCAAGGAATATTTCACGAACTTCAGGGTCGATACTGTAAATAGCGAGAGAAGAAAGGCGCTCAAGAAGGAAGGAACCTAAGGAAGGTTAAGGCTGAAAATAGGGAAGGTATACTAATGGGTTGATCGAAAAAAAAAGGGAGAGCATTTAGCAGCAAAGTAACTAGAAATCCTTAACGATGAGACTAAGAAGGATACTTTAACGAGTTGGCGGTAGAAAACCAATCAATCACCGAGATAAGAACGAGGATGATGGGGTGACCCATGTGATTAGAAAATTAATGATATGAGGCAAGAACTTCCTGTAAAGACCAAGAGATTCGATTATAAAGGAAATAGAGTGTAATGTATGGAATGTGTACGGAGGACAACCTGGCCTTGACATCAGAAAGACGGATGAAGGCTCGATGGACGAGGATGGAAAGAGTGTACATTGTAAGAATTCCGTGCTAAGAGAAAGAAGTAGCAGGACACTCGGAAAACTTGGATGCACAGCTGCAACACAAACGCGTAGTTAAGAAGAATTATGAATAAGTGAGTTAAACGGGCGAAAGGACTAGTAATGGATGGAATGGTATGGAAATATTGACAAAAGAATGATGATATATACATAAATGGAAGAAGAACTAAAGATAAGAAGAATTCTAGATATGTTATAAGCAAAGTCGGGAATAGAAAAACAAGGCGTAAGGTATAATTGAAGACTTCATAAAGGACGTGGTGAATCTTGATGTCCCCATTAACTTGCGTGTCCAAAAAACCGCTAGTCATAAAAGACAGAGGTGTGAAAAGACTGAAAAGAAGGCATCAGAATTGGATCTAACCCTTATAAGTGTTCCGATTAGATACAAGAGTGCGATTAGCAAGAAGATAGATAAGTCAGACCATGCGATGACAGAACCCCGACCGTAAGAAGGTCTTGAAGGGTAGCAGATAATTATCGAAGATGATGGGTACTCGAAGGCTATTGGCGTATAAGGACCTCCTTAATAAGGGGGGAAGAACATATTATATTAGACTTGAAAGGAATTATGATGTTCTTAAGCTCCAAAGAAGAAATTTATCAGCTCAAGGCCAAGCTCGGGGCCAGAGTTCGAGGTTTATTGGCATATCGGGAAGGTAACGGAAAGACGTAGAAACGAATTGACAATAAGTGTACCATGAGGTAGACATAGGGAGAAATTATGGAAGATAACTCAAGAGAGCACTTTACGCCAAGATGAACTACAATATTTTTAGACCATGATTTGAATCCCTCGTATCGGGCAAAAATTGCGCCGTACCTAAGTAGCAGTGACATGACCTAAAGGGTAATGAAAAGAGCAAGAAAGGTCTCCAAGCTAAATTTACAAAGGGTGTTAGAGAGGATGACGAACCCAAAGGACACTTGGGATGAGAATGACAATTGTAATAAAAGGAACAATGATTGGTAGTTTGGAAATTTTTGAAGGAGAGAAAGAACGCTGCTCCTATGAATGGAAATAAAAGAGTTCACCGGATATTAGAAAATGGTTCATGGACCACTAATTATACTGAACATAAGAGCATATGCTATGGAATTATATGAACCGTCAACGTGAAGCTATGCCCAACTACAATTGTAAGAAGGCCACACCGGAAAGCCAACAAGGAATAACGACTAACGAAACGATCGATAAGACAAGGAAATCAAAGACAAGTATACTTGCGTTGCAAGAGAGTCATAATAGAAGAATTGTCGTAGTCATATGCTTCTGGGATTGTATTGAGAGATGTGAGGGAAGGAAGTATTGAAAAAGTTGTAGAAGGAGCTCAAAGATGTTGCGAGTTATGAAATTAGTTGAACTCGGATTATAAGTTTTCCATAAGTGTAACTGGACTGCGAAGGATAATAAATGGTGAAAAAACATTACGTATATACGTATTTTGGATATTGATATAACTGGCCTTGGAAAGGAACATAACCATCATGCTCATTAGTGACAAAGTCGTGATTGGATAAATATTTAGAATGTAAGATTAAGAGCGATAGTGACAAATATGTAAAAGAATAGGGAGCTGAACTAATGAACTACAGGGAGTCGATCCAGTGTATGTCTAAGATCAACAGGTATAAAAAGGATTGCCCGAGATGGTACCGAAGGGATAAACGCAGAAAGGGCACCGTATATGAGAAAGGTAGTGGGTCACTAACAAGGAAACAAGGAACGAGAAAAAGAGAAATACTTATGGGCCGATGAATAGTTATGGCACGATAAGTCAAGGCTACAATAATGGAGACAAAATGAGAGCGAGATGCTAGTTAATTTCTGACCGTGTACATGAAGACAAAGAAGTGAAAGAAGCTGATTGAAGGCAACGAAAGAGTTAACGGAAGATGAGAAAAGACTGAACTGAGTTATAGTCTAAGCAAACGGTAATCGGACCCTAAGGGAAGAATAACGGTTCTAAGGACTCAAAGATGGTGTTGTGGGTTGGCAATACTGCAAAATTCGAGGATGAATGTTTCTAAGGGGGGGGGGGGAGGATGTTCCACACCGTAATTTCTGTAAGTTGAGATTCGTCAGGTATTAGCTATTCAATTGCAGACATTAGAGTTATTGTCGAGAAGATGCAAGATCATAGGTGCTCGTGTCATGATTATAAGAGTTCGAGTTTACGTAACAGGTTATAAGAGGATTGGAAAACCAGTGAACTACGGAGATTAAGCTTTCGAGGATTGAAGGAAAATTGGGCAAGTTTTGGTACGGAAATTTTGGTCTAACTGGAAGAAAGAATATGTTTTAGTATATTAAGAGTTTTGAAGTGAAACAAAAGTCTAAAGTGAAGTTCGGGAAGTCTAGTTTCCAACACCGCTCCTCAATAGGACATCGGGGTAAGGAGATATGGACGTTACAAGTCGGGCTGGCAGACCAGGAAAATGGTCTGCGCGAACGCGCTACTATGAGGCGCGAACGCGCCACTACGAGGAGCTAACGCGCAGAGCAATTTTGAGGCCCGGGTTTGGGACGAAGGTGATATTACAAGAGGGTAATAATAATAATAATATATATATATATATATATATATATATATATGACATTTGAAGATCATATGGTGTGAATTGGTTCATATGTCACTTGACGAAAAGCCTCGTTGCTGTAAGCTAAGTGGGGTCCACACGCCCGAGTGTTGTGAAGGACATATGAAGAAATATACGAGTAATACATGTAAAGTTGAGCAAGTCCTAATCAGGACCCTTAAGGTAAAAATGGGCATAAGCCCTCCAAAAGGACAATTTAAGAAAACATTTTCGGATGATCTGACTGGGAGGGGCCAAAACGACATTATAAGTTTGGAATTTGGAAAAATACTAAGAATTAACGTTGTATATGATTGAATTATATTTCTAACCATAGGTCGCGGGCCCTTACATGATATGGGGATCAAGAGTTATGATCTTTTTGCTGAACGAAGGCGCAGGCAGAATAACTAAGGCTGTGCGAACGCGCCCAAAGGGGGCGCGAACGCGTTGAAGGATAATTAAGTCGGTCCAGGCAGAACCTGGACCGTTCTATAAAAGAAGGAGGCTCCATATTTTCAACCAAACACACCCAAAACCTCCCCAAATACTCCAGAAACTTCCCCAACATTCCAAAGACCAACTGTTTAGCCCGAAACCAGGTATAATTCCCAAATCCCGATCCAGACGGCGTATAGTTGCAACTACAAAATTGTGTGTTAACACGTTGTGGCTTAATATCAAGGTGGGGGAGTGAAGATATAGCATTCTTATCGAAAGAAAGGTATGAATATCTTGCTATTAACGTTAATCTTAGTTTATTTACGGAGAAGGAGCTATAAAATTGTTATAAAATGATTTTGTGATGGAAATATGGGACAAACACCATATGGGATGTTTATAAAGTATTTTGTTATTGGAAAAATTATGGTTAATGTTGGTATTGTTGTGGTTGTTGTTGGTTGTTGAATTGAGAATTCGGGTTAGGCATATAAATAAGGGAGATGCTGCCCGATTTTTGGCAGAATATTGTTATACCCCGCATTTTCAGAGCATGAGCATGACACATGCTTCCTAAAAAAAATTGATTGACAATTATGTTGTTGCTACATAATTTAAACTCATGTTGATAGTGTTGTATCCCGTATTTTAGTACGTCGGATTATTTGTAAGCTGAGGTGTGGCCCACACGTTGAGATTTTTTTTGGACATGTGACAAATTATATGAAGCACATATGTGAAGTTACACACAACTCAAGAAGGACGCTTGAGCCAAATCGAAGTGGAAGTCCTCCAAACAAATATTTTTAAGTAACGTTTTCGGGTGATCTGACTTCGAGGGGAAAAAAACGGTATTATAAGTTTGGAATTCGGAAAAATACCAAGCAATATAAGTTGTAGATAATTGAATTATCTTTCCAACCATAGGTTGTGGGTCCACAGGTGACGTCGGGACAAGGAGATATGGACGTTTTAAGGCAGAAAGGTCAGTGGGTTAGGCCCAATCTGAGCCCAACCGGGTTAGGCTCATGACCCATGTTTATTTAAGTGAAACTTCAGCCCTTTTCTCCTCAATTTTCATACCAAAACACCAGAAAATTCTGGAAAAAGAGAAAGAGGAGCCTTGGAGAGAAGAAAAACCAATTTTGACCAAAATCCGAGCCTCGAATCCCGAAGCCCATGAAGGGAAATGTGTTGTACGCTGCGTTGTCTTCAATATGAGCTAAAAATCAATCAATAAAAAGAGGATGGATGTAATGGCTGCACACTTGGGGTAAGATTACGATCCCTTTTCATTGTTAACAAGTTTATTTAAAGTTTTAACGGATTAGAACGGAGAAAATAGCGATATAAATTCGTTTGTTGATGTTGTTGAATTATGGTTTGAGTTTGAGGAGAACTTTGGATAAAATATATATATATATATTTCTTGTAGGATGTTGTTATTAATGTTATTGGTATTGATTTCAGCTTCTCTACGGAAATAAAATTACTAAATAGTTATACCGCAAATTGGTTGGTTGAGAAATTTAGAAAATAGTGTGTGGGCTGTTCTATGGCATACGTTGGTATTGGAAATGATGTTAATACTATTGATATTGTTGTTGATAATTTGGCCGAGTTGAATTCTCGGATTGTTGTTGATAATTTGGCCGAGTTGGATTCTCGGGGTTGGTTGTATTTACAGGGGAAATGCTGCCAAAATTTCTGTAGATAAAGTGTTAGTTTAGAATTGGATTCTTAAGTAGCGGTAGCTAATGTTTGGTATTCACTAATATTGTTGTAGATTTTGGAAAAGCCGAGACTTAAGTTCGGATTAGCTTATGAAGCGAACAAGGTATGTAAGGCTTTCCCTTTCTTTCTTTTGGCATGTCCTAGATGTAAGTAAGAGACGATATCTATCTTGGGGTAATTTTATTCTATAATTTCGAGCTTGTTTACGATTCTTATTCGCTTCTTGACATGAGCATACTCAGCGTAGTTGAGCTTATTGTATGATTGAATAATGAGTAAAGCATAAAGAGTTCATGTCCCTAAAAGGGTTCTTTAAGTGTTAATGTCTCTAACTTTTGTATATAGTCTCGGATTGCTTTGAAACGTTCGTAGAGGTTCTGCAGTAAAAATGTCCATAACTTTCTTATACCAACTCGGATTGACTCGAAACGTGTTTACGATCCTTCAAGTGTCGACTAGTGTACTTACTTATCGAGTCTTAAAAATTGTTTTTATGCATGTGGTTTCTCACTACTCTGCTCGTGCACGCCTTAATATGTCCTTTACCGAGTCCCGGGCCAGGTTCTGTTATCGTGCGCCTCTTCTGCATTGTTCACCGCGTCCCTCATGGGAGAGCCGGGATCTGTTATATGTATATCTGTATATGATGATATGATGATATGGGGATGGCGGCCAGGATGGCATGTGATGATACTATTCACCGCGTCTCTCCCTAAAGGGCCGGGATCTGTTATGTGCATATATGATATATGATGTCGGCATATATGATGATCCCATTCACCGCGTCCCTCACTAAAGGGCCGGGATCTGTTATATGTCTATATGATATATGATGTCAGTATACATGATGACTCCATCCACCGCGTCCCTCACTAGAGGGCCGGGATCTGTTATATGTATATGTATATGATGACATATGATGTCGGCACACATGATCTGTGTTTGGAAAGTAAGTATTTTGGTTCTCTGGATGATTTACTCATTTTCTGTACTTCTTCTAACATATGACATCGGTATGCATGATTTACGTTCGGAAAATAAGCACCTTGGTATTCTGGCTAATGTACTTACTTTTTGTACCGTTGTTTCGGTTATGTTTCTGTTTTCTGTATTCCATGCCTTACATGCTCAGTACATATTCTGTACTGACCCCCTTTCTTCGGGGGCTGAGTTTCATGCCGCGCAGGTACACCCAGATGAATAGAAGCTATTATAGAAGATGTTCCAGCGGAGTTGGCAAGCTCCATTTGCCCTGGAGTGTTGCCGGGTCAGAGTATTATGCTATGATGTCTTGTTAGAAGTTAGAGACTTTGCAGACAGAGTCGTGGGTATAGAATGTCGGTATGGTAAGCGTCTCCACCAGCCGATGTGTCATTCTGTGTTATGTGATAAATTCCATATGTTTACAGATTTTGTTTGATTTGAGAACAACGAAAAAGAAAGATTCTGAAAGCTTTACTATGTATTTCATTCTATTTGATTTAAGAGTCCAAAGAGATTATGTATGTAATAAGAGTCAGCGGGTTCGCTCGGCTCCGAATATGGGGTCGGGTGCCCATCACACCCTAGTAAGGTTAGGGTGTGACAAATATAGAATAGTTTGATTTGAAACATGGAACAAGTGTACGATAAAGAGGCTAACGTTTAGTATAAATCCTCTTAAATATAGACTTACGAGCTCGGACGCATAGCGTAGCCAATAGGAGGTTGAACAGGTATGTTAAGGCTCGTCCCCTTCTTTCAAAGGCATGATTCTTATGATTATAATTCCATATATGTTTCCATAACTTCTTTGTTTTCAAACGTTAGACTTTTATGATTCCATGGCATGACTCCTTTCTCGATAACCCGCAAATATTTTCCAAAATGTCTGTATTTTACCAAAACCGAGGTTTATGATTTTGTAAGCTCTTGTGATAACGATGATGGACAAGTTTTATCATGATGACAATGAATACCAAAAATGAGAACATTCTCCTATAATGATTATGATGATGATTCTATGTTTAAAGGTTCCAAGTTTACGATTTCAATGACGATATAAGAATGTTGAGCTATTTTCTTGATTTCTTAATTTTATTCATGGATGATGACTATTTTTAAAGATTCAAATGTATATGAATTGATGCCTTATGAGATTTATGATCCTATACTATGTTTTCTCTTAATGTTATTCTTCATTGATAGTCTCACCTTACAATAATTGTTCCTTCAAGGTGAGACAAAGTGACCATGATTATTCTATAATATAATCGGAGGTTACCGACCATACGTCACTCCGATAGATACATGACGTTCTTTAGGCTCTCATGCATGCTGCTTATATGATATATGTATATGCTATATGCTATATGTATATGTATATGGGGAATATGGGAAAAAGGGAGTGGCGCTATAGACGCATGGCCACCTGATCAGTTGGCGTAATATGATATCATCCCGGACGTGGGACAAATGTGGCTAAATGGATCGGAACCGACGCCTCGGCAACATGATATGTTCTATTTTCTGTATACATGAAAAAGAAATGTTTTTCAAAGAAATCTAAGCATGCATGGCATCCGCCCTAAGAGGCACTCACATGTACAGGTTACTCTTTCATCTCACGATATGCTCTAATCCATTCTGTTATTATTCATACTTTACATCCCTTGCTATGTTACTATTCATGTCTTACATACTCAGTACATTATTCGTACTGATGTCCCTTCTTGTGGACGCTGCGTTCATGCCCGCAGGACCAGGTAGCCAGTTAGACGATTCGCAGCAGTAGGACCTCCCCTCAGCAGCAGTCATTACGCTCCATTGATCCAAAGCTTCAGTCCATTTGGTATGCCATCTTGTTACGTACATATATGGGTATGGCAGGGCCTTGTCCTGTCCTTTCTACAGTTTGTACTCTATAGAGGTCTGTAGACAGTGATATGTAGTCGAGATATTATGCAGCCTCGTTGGCGTGTATTTTGTTGTATAGTACATATGTGTGGCAGCCAAATCGGTTCACGCTGTTATTCTCAGTGTTTATGTTTATATGTATGCGTTCGCCGTGAGTTCCCGGTACGGTGTCTTTTATGTTATTTGTTCGGGAGACAGTATAGCACAGTTACAGATTGTATATGGGCCCAGGACAGTCAGTGAGAAGTAAATGCAAGCACAGGAGTGCTTGGCCAGTAGTGGTCGGGCACTTGTTACGGCCCATCGGTTTGGGTCATGACACCTTGAGACAAGACAAGAGAAGTGTGGAAGAATATTTCCATGAATTCCAACTTGTCAAGATAAGGATCGATTTCCAAGAACAAATGGTGCAAGAAATGACTCGGTTTCGGGATGGATTGGATAGTGAAATCACCTCCCAAATGAGGCTTCATAACTATAGGAACATTCAAGAAATTCCTGAAGCGGCTATTGAAGTCGAAAATGGTCTCAAGGATGACAAAACCCACAAATCAAGGTGCTATGTGAGCTCATGGAACAACAACAATGAAAAGGGAACTTCTTCCTCTTTCTCTAATTGGCAAAAGAACAAGGGCACCATGCACGAAACCAAGAACCCCTTTGAAAAGAATGCTCAAATTGAGAAGCAAGTTGATAAACAACCTCTAAAGTTCGCCCCAGAGGAAGGAGGCCTGAAGACTCCCATTCAATGTTTTAAATGTCATGGCTTCGGTCATAGAGCAAGTGAATGCCCTAATCGAAGAAACTTTATTTTAAGAGACACTTGTGGTGATGATAAGGGATGATGTGAGGAAATAGATGATGAGGGTAATCATGAAAATGATGAACATGGGAGTAATGAAGAACAAGATGCTGGTGATATCACCGTCTCACTTTACTTGGCAAGGAAGGTGTTAACATGTGTGACCGCGCCTCAGGAAGGGGAGTTGCCCATAGCACATTGTCTAGACACTTTTGTAGGTTCCCAAAGAGAAGACTTGCTAAAGCAGTCCTCATGTGAAGAACTTCCATACCTACAGGAAAGAACTGAGTCCATGGAAGAAGACATTTGTCTTGAACATCAAGGTAAGATTGCTATCCCTAATACTTCAAATGTTCTTGATGCTATTAATGAAAGTGATCATACACTAGTTGAACTCTTTGATGGCCGAATTGAATCTTCTTGCAAGATTAATTTGTGTCCATCTAGTGTTGACACTTGTAAGGAGAATGGTAATATGGTTGACACCTTGAATGTGAATGGTGGCTGGTTTTTGTGTAATCTTGATGATTCATATCCTTGCATTATTAACCATAGTGAATATAGTTGTCTTGATCCCTTTTCTTGTAAAGGCATGAACTCTAGTTGTACAAGTAACTTTGAGTTGAGTTTGAAGAATGCAAGTGCAATGTCATGCGTTGATAAGAGTAGAACGAGTAGTTTGCTTGAAAGGAAAGATAGCATGATAAAAAATCATTCTTTGTTCTATTTCATGAATGCCATTAAGAGCATAGGTGTGGATGAAGGTAGGTTTGGATGAAGGTTGTGCAAGCTATTCCCTTATTGATATGGACCTTTCTCTCTAGAAAGAGAGTGATCCTTTGGTTGAGCAAGAATTTGATTTGCTCGATTATTTGCAAAACCCAACTAAAGGTTACTCTTACAATGTTGGTATTGATAGTGAGACCTTGTATGATTCTCCTCCCCTTTATGATGATGATATTAATGGTTGGATTTATTCAAGTGATCCATTTGTCGATGAGAACACTAGTGAGGAAAGTTATCTTCATGCTAAGAGAATAGTGTCCTCCTTGAGTAGCCCTATGTTAATCGATAAACTTGACTTTGATGTTGTGAGTGATCTCGATGATAGCTATGTTGATGGTATTTCTTTGGTAGATACTTTTCTTGCTAGATTGTTTGCATGTGAAGTCTCTTATGATGGCCAAAAGGCATATGTGTCCAATGGGGACTTTACAATTGAGCTTGAGCTAAGAGGCACTTTCCTCTACTACTTGTTTGCTTATGATGATTGTCATTGTGGGATGATCCTTGTGGGTCTCTCTAGAACTAATGAATTTTCTAGTGGAGGCATGTTGTCTTCTTGTTGGATGTGTGTAGGTAACCCTTTAAATTTGAGGACAAATTCTCTTCGTGATGGGGAGAATGATGCTAGCCCATTTGCCTCAAGGCCATTCACAAGGAGCCAAGCTTGGGAACTACAACACTTGCAAGGTCTATTTATGAAGCGGGAGGCTCTTGAGTATACTTTTGATGATCATCTTAGATCCCAAGTCCATTTGTTGATGAAGATTGCTTGGGGAGAAGGAAAGGAAATGGAAAGTCGTCACAATGGCTAAAAGTGGAAGAGTTAGCTATTCTTGCAAAGGAGATTTCAAGTTTGAAGAAAGAAGAATAGCCAAACAAGGCCCTTGTCTCATTAAGGGTGTTTACATAATTTTACTATCTTTTATTTCTAACATAGTATAAATAGTTCTCTTCTTCTTCACAGAAGACTTAGATGATTTTTATGAGAGATATTGAAAACTTGTAAACTCTAGAATTGAGTGTTTGAGAGCTTAAGAAGCTTTTGGTTGTTTGAATTGTTGAGAAGGTGGTTAATTGGGAAATCAATCCTGTTATGTCTCGTATTTCATACGTTCGGATATTCCAAAGTAGTCGTGGCAAGTTAAGGGTAAGGCTATTTTAAAATTTTTTGTTAATGTACAAGTTGGTTATAAATATCAATTATGGACATTACTAGAATGGAAATGTTGAGAAAGGCCAAGGGTAAGAAGGAAAATTCGCAAAATGGTACATGGTAACAATGCGGAAGGTTAGGGGCAAAATGGTAATATTAAGGAAAGTCGGAGGGCAAGACGGGAATGTCACAAAAATTTCATGGAGGTTCTTGAAAGGCCATGTTGGCCGTGTGACTTGTGTGGAATATGTGCACATTTTTAATTAATAGGGACTAAGGTGTACATAAGAAGACACTTAGTCTTCTTTCTTTAATTTGAAGAAAAAAAAGGTGGAAAAGTCAAGAAATTTCTAGAGAGGGGCATGTGCCCCTCACATGCTTGGAGATATATACATATATATACAAGTTCACCTTCTACTTCAAGACAAAGGAAAAAAGAAGAAGAGAGAAAAATAAGCCTAGGCCAATCGGAGCAAGAAACCCCCTCTTTGTTGCAAGTTCATGATCATAGTCAAATGAGAAGTTGAAGGAAAAAGGTATGATTTAATCCTCCTCTCATGTGTTTTGGGTGATTATGTGTGTTGTAGTATGTAAAGGTGGATGAAATTCATGGAATACATATATATGTAGTGGTGGCCGAATGTAGTGGGGTGTGTAGGGAAAATGAATTGATTTTATTTGGTACTTTGGTTGTTGTGGTTGTGAATATCTTGTACATATTGTAATGTGTAGGAATGAATAAAACTCATGAATATGATGCTTGTTGATGTGTTGGCCGAAAATGGGCTGCTTTGTATGTTAGGTAATGGCCTACTTTTATTTAGTGTTGGTTGATATGGTTATGAGCGTTTTGAACATGTCGTAATGTGTTGAAATGGATGAATTGCATGAAGTTGTGTGTGTTAATGTGTTGGCCGAATTGTGGCTGCTTGTGTGAAAGAAATGGACTGATTTTATTTGGCATGAATTGGTTGTCGTATTGTGAACGCCATGGTGAAAAATGAAGGTTTAATGACTTATGTCGAAGTTGTAGTGTTGTGGGCTGTTTTGAAAGATAATATGATTCCAATATGTTTTCTCATATTTATGAAGATAATGTGGTAATGTATGGAATTGTTGACATAGTTTATGAATTGGAAAGAAAGAAAAGCATTGTTGTCGTATTCATTAAGTTGGAAGGTTTCGGGTAAGGTTGGGTGTTGGTTTGGACGTTTTGAATTACTTGTCGATATTGTTGTTATGATTGTTAGTATTGTTGTTGGTTTGGCCGGGTCAAATTCCCGGATTGTTGTTGTTGATTTGGGGCCGAGCCGTATTCTCGGGGTTGGTACATTTAAAGGGGAAATGCTGTCGAAATTTCGGCAGACAAAGTGTTACTTTAAAGAATTAACTTCTAAAGGCTCTAATCAAGTGTTATATCCCATATTTTCATACATTGGGACGTTTTAAACTAAACGTGACAAGTTAAAGACAAGACTATTTTAAGATACGAAGTAGAGATTTTAACTTCCGGTTTCGTTTCAAGTCATAATTTAACTACAATTTCGTTTGGCATTGATATATTAATGGAAAAGTGGGATTAAACTAACCATAAGTGGGATTGGGAAGAAAAAAATCTGCCCATATTTTTTTTCCATGTGTAGCCGTGTAGATTAGTGCCATGGTCAAAGGTTATTGACCCAAGATTAGTGTGGTACACATGTCCAAGTCTTGTAGGGAATACACATAGTGAAAAATCTGATTCACTCCACAACTCACTACACCATTTCAACACTTACAAGTTAAGAACACATAGAGAGAGAAAAGGAAACTCTTGACCTAGAGCTAGCCGAAAGTGAGGTCCAAATTTGCTCCAAAAAATCAGTTTTCTTCCTCAAATCAACTCCTCATTTAGTGTACAAGAATATGTAGTAGTTGTTGAAACGAAACAAAGAAGTGTAGCACCTCAATAGTGTTGAAAATTCGGCCAAAGTGAAGAACAAGATTGTAAGGTAAGAATGCTTATTGTTCTTGTGTTTCATGACGATTTGAATGTATAGTTCATGCATGTTGTTGTTGGATTGTTGTTGTAGTTGAAGTAGAGAGTTATCCATGAGTATTGGTGAAGTCATGGTTGATTTCATTTTGCTTGTATTGTTGATGAATTGAATATGTATCAACATAGGTAAATGAACAAAGATTGTAGAAGTTTGTTTGTGATGTGGCATGTTGGATATTGGACTGTTTTTCTAAAAATTAAAATGAGCCGTGTGTTGAAGACTCTAATGAAATCATGTCTAATCTTCTTGTACATGTATTGGAAATGGATTGAATGTGTTGTAGTTTGGATAAAAGGATGAAAATCATGAAGTTGTTGGAATAGTGTTGAAGCCGTGTAAAGGGACTGTTTTAGGGGAGATTATGGACTGTTTTGTGCCACATTTTGATTGTTTTTGTTATGGACATTGTGGTGTATTGTATGCATGTTGAATATGTGAATTAAGGTGCTAAAGAAATGAATTATGTTGAAGCATACAAGCAGTCCAAAACAGTGGACTGTTTTAGTGCTAGAGGTGAAATTGTATGTGTTGAGTGTTGATTCTTGTTATGAACGTTTAGTGGAAGTGAAGCATAATGATTCAAGTTGAAATTGAGATGAATTGTGGGCTGTTGTAAGAATGGAAATGATGCTAAAACAGTTCCAAGAATCATGAAAGTAATGTCATTAAACATGTTGTTGTCGTTGTAAGGTTTTAGTGTCGACAATGTAGCTATTGGCGTACGAATTTGGTGATATATTTATCGTGTGACTGCTGGTCGTATTTTACTGAAATTATATGTAATGAAGACATGAAATAATGTGTAAGAATCATATGTGGTTTGCTTGGTATGTTCGTAAACGTTTGCAAGAATTCCGGGCACCTTTATGTTGTTGGTTAGGGACTGTTTTGGGCGTGTTGTTGATTAGGGACTGTTTTGGACGTGTTGTGGTTAGGAACTGTTTTGGACATGTTGTATTCTTTAAATTGGAAATACTAATGATAGTTCAGAATATATATTGTATTTACGTTGTTTGGGTTGTTGTAAAGTTGTTACACAAAAACGTTAAGGCTACGGATTATTAGGAGTAACTTGGAATGTAGTAGCCGTATGTGAATCGTTATGGAATGTTGTGAATGTGGGCTATTTGGAATGTTATGTGGGCTGTCCGGATTGGTATTGAACATATGATTATTGATGTTGGGTTGGTTGTATGAAGTTGGTTTGAATGCGAACGAAACGTCGTCTAAATGTTTGAAAGGGATTGTTAACGTTAAAGTACGTATTGAATTCCCTCGTAGACTAATTGTAGCTCTTGATATCTTGATATAGGATAAGTGTTTTTGGGCAGCCAGTACAAGTTATAATACGACTAAACGCTAAAGGTAAGTAAAGCCTATTCCTTCTTTCTTTTGGCATGTCCTAGACGTAAGTATGAAACGATATGAACCTTGGGGTAAATTCTATTCTCTAGTTCCATGTATGACTTATGATTCTATATTTCATTAAGGCTGTTGTCATGTGCCTACAATATGAGTGACTAATGAATAATGCATGAAAGTTCCTATTCTTAAAGAATTGCACAACTAGAGACATACTTGACTTTCAAAAGCTACACCATGTTAAAGTGATATACGCACATGAAATCTGAAACGTTCCTTGTAATAGTTTGTTGTGAGACTTAAAATGAACTGAATATTAATATTATTTTGACACTTTAGAGCTGGTTAGTTGCTTATCCATTGAGTCTCAAAAAGATAAATTGCATATATGTGGTTGCCTATTATTCTGCTCGTTCCTACCGCTATATCCTTCACTGAGTCCCGGGCCAGGACACGTTTTCGTGCGCATGTTTACTATATTTATCACCGAGTCCCTCATAAAAGGGCCGGGACACGTTATATATATATATGATGATATGATAATGTAATGATATGATGATATGGAGATGGTGGCCAGGAGGGCATATGTTCCTTATTACCGAGTCCCTCACTAAAGGGCCGGGACACGTATATGTTTATGTTTATGATGCTATGATTATAATTACCGAGTCCCTCATTAAAGGGCCTGGACACGTTATACATGTTATATACAGAATGATTATGCAACTTTGATTTCAAAACACTATGTTGATATTGATATGAGAACGATACAGATGAAATATGTTCAAAGGCAAGTTTTTATGAAATTCTGTTTGTTGCACTGAGTCCTACACACCTTGCCTCAGTATGAGTCTATTACTATGTTTCATGCTTTACATGCTCAGTACATATTCCGTACTGACCCCCCTTTCTTCGAGGGGGCTGCGTTCATGCCCGCAGGTACAGACGCTCGTTTTGGAGATCCGCCAGCTTAGGATACCTATTCAGCTATTTCGGACTGCTCCTTTGTTCCGGAGCCTAGCTTGTGGTATAACTTCCTTTGTTGTATATATAAGTGTTTATTCGGGTACGGCGGGGCCCTGTCCCGCCATATGATACGGTCATTACTCTTAGAGGTCTGTGGATATCGGTGCGGGTCTGGTTGTAGTTGTTGATGCGTTTTATGTCTATGACTTATGTTTGGGGCGTACCCATTCGTAATGGCAGCCTTGTCGGCTTGCATATGTATGTATGTTTGTTATTTTGTATATCGTGGCAGCCTTGTCGGCTTGCGTAGGAATATATATATATATATATATATATATATATATATATATATATATGTTGTTGTTTAAAAAGTGCAACTCCTCAGGAGACAGGTGCCTAAGACATACAAAACTTGACAGCTTTAAAATAATATCCTACCTTTTTACGTACAAAAGAGATCATGACATGCTAATTGCAAATGACTACAGTTAACAGATAATATGAGTGTCCAACTCGGGCACTAGTTACGGCCTACGGGGTTGGGTCGTGACATCAAGTTTTGGTAAACATGACCAATTTATAGATTTTGGCGGATTTGGAACGTGAAATTGGAGTTGCATAAGGAGCGGAAAAGGTATGTAAGGCTTCACCCTTCTTTCTATGGCATGTCTTAGATGGAATATGTTGGATGTGAGACTCGGGAATAACTCTACCTTCCGAAATCCGCGCCTAAAGTTTTCTCTTTTTCAATCAGTAGAATTGAACTAAAAAGTGTGCAAAATGTTGGAAGAATTTCCTAAACCTCTAGAACTCGCATAAATAGGACCCGACTACCCTAAAACCCTCACACGTAACGCCATGACATGTAACATATGTAAATTTGGTGCGCCGCCTCATTTGATCCGAGGTGGGCCCACTGTTTCCCCGATTTACCTTATTGCTCCGCTTGACTTACTTTGAAGCTGAATCCAAAAGAAAACTTCGATCCTTATTCCATTACCAAATGACAAGTACTATACGTATCCCAACGAGAATACTTCCATGATGATAATGATAACGATGATGTCAGAAAAGAGAATATGCCTATGATAAGTACGACAAGAATGATTCCACGACTAAGAGTCTTGAGCTAAGAATCCAATGTGAATATGAAAGTGTTATACCAGTTCTTGAACCTTAATTTTATTCCGTAGCTATGACACTAGTTTCTAAAAGACTTCAAAGCATATGAATTGACGGTTATAATGCCTATGATCTTATTCTATGTCTCCTCTTAAAGTTATCTTTCGTTGATAGTCTCGCCTTATAATTATCGTTCCTTCAAGGTGAGACAAGTGACCCGAGTATTCCATAATGTAATCGGAGGATTTCGACCTTACGTCACTCCGATGGACACATGATTTTCTTTGGGCTCTCATGCATGCCAATTGTATAACATATGTGTATGAATGTGAATATGTATATGTATATGGGGAAAAGGGGAAGTGCCACTGTAATATCACCACCTGATTCAGCTGGATTTCGTCCTGGACGCGGGATGCCCGGATGCGGGATATGGGAGAGCCGGATACGGCGTCTGTATATGCGATATATATATAATATGTTGGGACACTGTTGGGGAGGGGGGTGGGAGAGCCGATGTACTCGGCGTCTGTGAATGTAAATAAAGGACACCGTTTCCTGAAATGTTCTATTTTATGTATATGTAAATAAGAAGCACCGTTTTTCTGAAAAAGAAACTAAGCATGCATGGCATCCGCAGAAAGGCACTCATATGTACAGGTTACATCTGTCCCAGGATAAGCTCCTTATGTCTATTCTGTTATTGTTCATACTGTATATTCCTTATTATGGTACTATTCATGCTTTACATACTCAGTACATTACTCGTACTGACCCCTCTTCTTCGGGGGCTGCGTTCATGCCGCGCAGGTACACCAGATGAGCCACAGCTATCATAGAAGATGTTCCAGCGGAGTTGGCAGGCTCCACTTGTTCTGGAGTGCTGCTGAGTCAGAGTATCCGAGCCATGGTGTTTATTTGATGTTAGAGACTTTGCAGACAGAGTCGTGGGTATAGAGTGTCGATAATATGTTATATCATAAATTCCATGTGATTACAGATTCTGTTTGATTTGAATACGATGGAAAAAAAAGAAAAGAAAAAATCTCTTGAAAGTTTTACTATGTTTTCCATTTTTATTGATATAAGAGTCTAAGGAAGTTAAGTATGTAACAAGAGTCAGCGGGTTCGCTCGGCTCCGGATATGGGGTCGGGTGCCCATCACACCCTAGTAAAGTCGGGGTGTGACAAATCCCTTCTGGTCTCCTTAAGAGTTTGGTGTTTTTGGATAATCTAATTGAAGTTCTTAATCTTTTATGGTTAGGGTTGTCTTTTAGTCTTATTCAATTGTGTCAATCTATTCTATCCTTAATTTCTTGTTTATTCCTTATCTTTCGTTTTATTATTGTATCACAAGATCCTGTCGTTCGACTAAGGCATAAATACGAGGCTGAGGGCCACTTGAACTGGATGCTACCCCACTGCCCCTACCACGGCCTGCTGAAGTCTGCGGAGTCTGCCCTACGGGGTGCATAGACGAAGAAGAACCGGCTACTGATCCTGTAGACTGAACCCTACCTCTACACTCATCGAGGGACAATCACGCATCATGTGGCTAATCTGACCACAAGCGTAACAAGCAACTGAGCCTCGGCGACATGGACTCGAATGTAATCTACCACACTGGCTGCATCGTGGTAACGGTGGTCTCCTCTGATTGATGTCACCACCAAACTGAGAACCTGAAACTCTCGAGCTCTGACTCGAACTAGAATAAATGGGGCGGTCAAATCTCCTGCTCGCAAATCGAGGAGTTACACTCATCGCGAACTGGCCAGAATATCTGGAGTACTTTTGCCTCTGGCCCCCTCTGTACTCACTACTAGCACCGGCAGATCTGTCCCTCTTACTACGCCCTCTATCAATATCGCGCTCACCCCTGTGTGGTGACTGCTGCTCTTCCAAATTTTAAGCATCGGCCTGAATACGAGAGATATCCATCCCGACCTGGAGTTAGGCTATCAAACAATCTTTGACCAAATGTGGTCCTAAGCCACTCATGAATATATGCACCCGGTCTCCCATGTGGGCTACCATGGTCGGAGCATACCTAGCCAATGAATTAAAATGGAGACTATACTCCCTTGCTTTAAATTCAGAAACCTGTCAGGTCGAGCCCGCCGGACCTCAGGTGGCAAATAATGGCGGATTAAAGCATCTACGAATTCCTACTATACCGGGGGAGGTGCACTTTCCTTTCTTGTAGATATCCAATTATTATACCATAGAACCGCTACATCCCTCAACCTATGAATCTCAGCATGCATTATTCTCAGCATCAGAGGCATGTATTATTCTTAGCGTCCTTAACATTTCCTGTATAAAACCCTACGGGTCTTCATCCGACTTTGACCTGAAAAATTATGGAGGATTCAAACTCATAAAATCTCGGGCTCTGGCACTGGTCGCTCTGTCACTAAGACCCGTACTCTGCCGCTGGGCCTGAGCAGCAACTAACTGTGTCAATAATTGAATAGCCTCAGTCATCTGTTGGCCCAAAGCACCTGGTGAAGGAACTGGAGGCATTGGAGCTAGAGCTGAGGCCCCTTCATGCTCCTCTAAGATAGGCGGAGTATGAGAAGTACGAGATGGTGCCTCATTATGGGACTCTCCCTCCTCTATATGTTCCAGTGGCTCCTACTTAATCCGCCTTCCTGTCGCAGCCTTGCCCTTCAGGGCGACTGCTGCCTTCCTCTTCATTGGTATCGCTAAAATCATAACGCACAATTTGGGAAAAGAGAAGTCTTATTTTACAGCTCTATCACACGATCTATGAAAAAGGACGGTCATTATTCCTAAATGCCCCGCAACCTCTTATTTATAAGTGTGGCACGCTTCACACCCATAAACAAGACTCTACTGGACACAGCTCATAGACACAACCTAGGACAGAACTGCTCTGATATCACTTTTGTCACGACCCAACTAGAGGGCCATGACGGGTACCCAGAGCTAGCTATCGAGCACCACTTATTATACTAGCTATCATACTCGACCTGAGAAAATATAAATTCTCAGAGTAAAACTTACTATGAAATGATCACTAAACATCTCCCAAAACACGCGTAGATACATGAGCCCATGAGGCTACATAATGATGTACAATATATATATATATACACACTGAAGAGATCGTGAGACATCTACCACCCACACATATGTATCTACGAGCCTCTACTAGAATACTGAAATCATAAGGACGGGACAGGACCCCGCCATGCCCCAGATATGTACACAAATTAATATACCAATAAACGGCAACTCCGGAGTAGTGGAGTGCTCTTGTATGTCTGTTGAATAAGCTCCTAGATATCCGGTCCATCTCCCTATCTACCTGCGAGCATGAACGCAGCGTCTATAAAAGAAAGGACATTAGTACGAACAATGTATTGAGTATGTAAGGCACACATAATAATAAAATAAGGAATAAAGAAGACATAAGGTGAAGAGATAACCTGTAGCCAATTGTCTCTTAAGGCGGAATCATGCATGCTAATTCTTATATTAAAATAGCATCATATCATTTATACATATATATAAGCTGCCCGACCATATAGGTACGGTTTGATCATCATTAGCCCGCATCCAGGCCTCTCGCTGCCCACTGCAGTGTTATGTCTGCCCGGCCGCCTATAAGGCGGCGCAGTATTATACTGCCTGGCCATGTAGGCACGGTTTTATTAAAATACATTTATATTTACAAAGCATGCATGGAAGCCCAATTAAAAACTACCACTCTATCGGAGTGACGTAAGGTCGGTAACCTCCAAATTATATTATGGAACAATCATCATCGCTATATCTCACCTTGAAGGAATAATTCATAAGGTGAGATCAACAATAATGAAAAAAATCACGGAAAATCATGAAACAAACTCAATAATCTCATAATAGAAATAAAATCATAAGCTTTGGAGTTTCTAGAAATGGAATCATCATCATCATGTTCATCATAGAAAACATGTCAGCTTTAGTATCATAAGAAGCTTTTAAGAATCATGAACTTTCAACTTTTGGGATGTAAGAAGGTCATGGAATACATGGAGGATAGTGATATAAGAGTCATGACTTTACGAAATAAAGGACTAGCCTTACCTTTTCATCTTCTCAACGACTAAACGCGCTCCTTCCAAGCTCACAACTCTACATTCAAGAGAATTCGTATTACATTAGATCATTAGAAACATGCTTAAGGCTAAGCTAAGGCGACTAAGAGCTAACGAAAATTGGGTAGCATTTCCTTTGTTTCAACAACTTCCTCCATATAATAAACAACTCCCAAACAACAATAACAACACCCATAATATCATAATCAAGTTACTTCTTCAAGTTAAACATTATTCAATCCTCATAATTCCTTTTCAAAATCATCCACAATCATAGTTGCAACACAACACCATATTCATTCTCATATAATACTTCCTCAATGTTATTAGCACCATTCATAACAAGATTATACTTATCTCATACTAAAAACCATGGCTCAATTTAACTTACTACTGAAAATACCATTATTTCCATGTTTGAGCTCATATTCTACTTTCTTCTCTAATCCAAGTCTTTCAACCACTCAACACTTTTAATAACATGAAATAGACGTAAAAATCACCTTTGATTATATAGGAATGATCTTCTAATGAAGATACTTCACTTGAGAAATCCCCAACTTCAATTCCAAAGGAAACCTTGACTTGTACAAACCCTAATGAACCTCCATGCACTAGATTCTCTCAACTTTTGGTGTTTGATCTTTGATTTCTCTTGGATATGTGTTGATATGATGTGAAGAATATTCTAGTGCTTTCAAGACATGTGGAGAAGGTGGAAACTGAAAAATAAGGACAAGGGTCATCTATTTATAACTGGAACTGGAAAGTTCCAGTGAGGAGGTTCGACGAGCGGGTCAACGACCCGTCGACGTGTCGATGGTCCGTCGACTTGATCCATTGACTTACGCCTGCAGATCTCTTATTGCATAAACATATTGACAGTGCCCAGCGACAGTCCATCGACACTGACTGTTGTCTGCAGAGTGTCCGGATTCAGTTCAGATTGCGTCGATTGGGTTCGTTCAACTTATGATACTGTAAATTACAAGAATGACTGATGATACATTTGTATACGGGGTAAGACACTTTATATTCCCAAACTCGGTCACGGGTCTCCATTCTTAAGGCATACCCGGCTAAGAACCATAAGTCCTACTACGATGAAAACGAGGGGCTTAACAATATCCCTAGCCCGAAATTACAATACTAACAAAACAAAAACAATAGCAAAACCAATATGAACAACATCATAATCAGCATCAATATGCTTAATAAAACATCCCACACGATGTTTCCCCAATTTCTCAACCAATCACTAGACTTTACGAAGCTTTAACAACTAAATTTCCATGATACAATTCATAATATCCATAGTAAAGAATGTCCTTACCTCAATCAAGCTTGGTAGAGATTGAAATCTTATTTATCTTCGGTGGCCTCCTTTGATTCATCGAGATTCGATGTTTAGAACAGGAACTACAAGACCTTATACGCTTCCCGAGCCTAAATCCCGGGGTTTCACTTGATTTGGGCTAAAATTTTATAGAGGAAGTTGGGAGAATATTCTAGGGGGTTAGGGAAGGTTTGGGGAGGTGGTTGAATAAAAATAAGGGCTAATTCCCCTTTTTATATTGTTCTAAGGTCGGTTTGCACTGACCTAGAACTTTTCGCGCACTGTAGCTGTGCATTTCTGCTCTGCTAGCCTAACTTGTAACGTCTATAATTCTCTACTCTAATATCGTATCGACAAGCGGTTTATTGCGTTGGAAATTAGACTTCATGAACTTTAATTTAGGCTTTTTCTTTACTTCAAAACTCGTCATATACTAAAAGATATTCTTTGCCCAAGTTGGCTCATACTTTGTTGTTCAATCTAACGCTCATCTTTTTCCAAAGTCATACTAACTCAACTCCTTCCACTCAATTCCTTATAGGACCTTTCGGAATTCCTCATATGCATCCTTTACTCATAAAATATACTTAATAATGGTTCGTCCCTTATACTCCAAAGTTGTTTTACTTAGCCATAGTTCAACATACTTACACTCAAATTTCATAAGTGCTTCTCCACAAGTACGGGATGTAACACCATGGAGTCGTACTATCTCCTTGATATAAAGCTTTGCATAATGTTCAGCTGGGTAGGTAGTTCTAACATGCAGAAAATGAGCTGATTTTGTGAGTTTATCCATAATCACCCATATAGAATTATACTTACGCTGAGAATGATGTAATCCTGTAATGAAATCCTTATTAATTATTTCCCATTTCCAAGTCGGAATCTCCATAGCTTGTAGCAATCATCCAGGATTTTGATGCTCGATCAATACCTATTGGCAATTAGGATATGCAGCTACGAACTCTGCTATGTCTTTCTTCATTCCATCCCACAAACCAATAGACTTAGTATCATGATACATATGAGTCGCTCCCGGATGAACAAAATAACGGGAACAATGGGCTTCCCCTAAAATCTGGCGACGTAACCCTGCAACATCAAGAACACATAATCTGTCTCGATATTTAAGAACTCCATCTGCTGAAATTACAAATGGTGACTTTTTCTTCTGAGGGAATGTATTTTTAAAATGAATTAGTATGGGTTTTTCATACTGGCGCTCTTTCATCTCAACTAATAAAGACGAGACAGCTGAATCCTGAATACTGATTCTTGTATCGCCTGATTCCCATAATCGAACTCCCAAACTAGCTAACTGTTGAAGCTCATGAGTCAATTCTCTCTTCTTTGGTTGGACATCACATAAGCTACCTAATGCAAGAAAATAAAGACAAGATAGAAAAAGACACAATTGATAAACAATTGGACAATAACTAGATAGTCCTAGTTACCTTCCAAAAGGATCAAAGGCACCTATCTTATTGTTACACCTCGTAGTTCGGACGTTGAGTTTCGTAGGTGTTAACTGCTTAATTGTGAACACTAAAGTGATATGTGTCTATTCTATTGTTATAAGGGTTTAAGATCATGTATGAGAAGTATCGAAAGGACTGAAGGGCAAGTGAATCAAGGAAATTAAGTTTGTCGGACTTTGGAAAACATATGAGGAGCAATTTTGGCCAAATTTGGAGGAACAATATCTTTTAGTATATGGCGAGTTTTGAGACAAAGAAAATCGCAGAGTGAAGTTCATGAAGTCCAGTTCCCAACACAACAAATTTATCCTCAATAGGACATTGGGGTAAGGAGATATGGACGTTACAAGTTGGGATGGCAGGCAAGGAAATTAGCTTGCGCGGACGCGCCAGGGAGTGGCGCGAACGCGCAGGAGACCAAGGGCCAACTCAGCGCGAACGCGCCACCACGGGGCCCGAACGCGCTGACCAAATTTTAGGCTCGGGTTAGGGATGAAGGTTATATTATAAGAGTGCAAGAATAATATGCTTATGACATTTGGAGACCATATGGTGTAAATGAGGTAGTGCGTTCCTTGACGAAAAGCCCTCGTTGTTGTACGCTAAGTGGGGCCCACAGGTCAGATTTTTTAAAAGGACATATGAAGAGACATATGAGTAGTACATTGAAAGTTGAGCAAGTCCTAAGAAGGACCCCTAAGCCAAATATGGGTATAAGCCCTCCAAAAGGACGATTTAAGAAAACATTTTCGGATGATCTGACTTGGAGGGGCCAAAACTATATTATAACTTTGGAATTTAGAAAAACACCAAGCATTAAAGTTGTATATAATTGAATGATATTTCCAACCATGGGTCGTGGGTCCTCCCACGATATCAGGATCAAGAGTTATGACCATTTTACTGAACGAACGCATAGGCAGAAAATTAAGCCAACGCGAACGCGCTGACCAAATTTTAGGTCGGTTTGGGCAGATTCTGGAACTCTATATAAGGGGGCATTAACCCCTCTTCTTCATCCAAAACACCCAAAAACACCCCAAAAATTCTGGAAACCTGCCATAACTTCTCAACACCAAATTTTAGCCTGGATCAAATATAATTCCCGAATTCCGGTCTAGACAGCGTATAGTTGCGACTACAAAATTATGTATTGAGGCGTTGTGGATTAATTTCAAGGTGGAGGAGTGAAGATATAGCATTATTATCGAGGTAAAGGTATGAATCTCTTTCTATTTGGGTTTTTACCGGTTTATTCACGAAGAAAGCGTGGTTAAATAATTGTATACTGAGTTGATTAGTTATGGAAGTTGGAAAACAGCGTGTGGGCTATTCTATGGAATACTTTGGAGTTGGAAATGATGCTATTGATGTTGGTATTGTTATTGTTGTTGTTGGTTGTTGAATTGAGAATTCAGGCTAGGCATATAAACAGGGGAGATGCTGCCCAATTTTCGGCAGAATATAGAATAGTTTGATTTGAAACTTGGAATAAGTGTGCGATAAAGAGGCTAACGTTAGTGTAAATTCTCTTATATGTAGACTTGCGGGCTCGGACAGATAAGCGTAGGTAGTTGGTGGCTGAACAGGCATGTTAAGGCTCGTCCCTTTCTTTCAAAAGCATGATTCCTATGTTTTGATCCCATACATGACATCCATAATATTTTTACTCCTAGCAATGCCAGAAGTCTATAGTTTCTGAAAAATCTTACGATGACTCCATTCCTAGAGATTTTCAAGCCTATGTTTCTAGATGATTTCATGACGCGACTGAGTGTGCTATTTAACATATGGCCTCAGCTTATGTCTGAGTGTGATATGGCCTCAGCTTATGTCTGAGTGTGCTATGGCCTCAGCTTATGTCTGAGTGTGCTATGGCCTCAGCTTATGTCTGAGTGTGATATGGCCTCAGCTTATGTCTGAGCGTGCTATATAACATATGGCCTCAGTTTATGTTATGGATCATTCAAAGTGATACATGATAATGGTGATGATTATGGTAGTGATGAAGATCCTTATTATCTAAACGAACCCAGCAAATAAATGAACTCCAAAGACTCTATTCCTAGACAGTGTAGGAGTATTCGTATCTTTGACCTCTTAAGTCCCGCAGGGGCTTTCATAGGTTGTGCGATTTCATAATGTTGTCTAATTCCCGAAGGGGACATTCAAAAGGTTTTCTCTTTCCTATGCATTTTACATTTAAATTTTGGGGCTTCGAAGGAGACAAATGAAAAGGGGAAGAAGTTCCCGTTTTGCGTTAAAGTTGCTCCGAAGCGAGTCTTTTGATGGTTTCAAAGATTTTTATGCATTTGCATATTTACATACATGCACGACATCATTTCATGGGTAAGGGAAAAGGGTTAAGGCGTTATATACGCAAACCAACTGATCAGCTGCTATACGATGATTATGATGCCCAAAGGGGCCATTATGCTATGATGCCCGAAGGGGCTGCGAGCAGGGTGAAGGCATGCATTATATATATATATATATATATACACACACACACACATACTCATGCTTCATCAAAAGTTCATATGCACGTACATGTTTATCAGAGTTGGTTACAGGTACAGGTTGAGTCTGTTACTCTTTTATCATCCGAGTCGAGATATATTGTTTCAGTTTTGCCTTACATACTCGGTAAATTGTTCGTACTGACGTCCCTTTGCCTGGGGGCACTGCGTTTTATGCCACGCAGGTGTATACAGATGAGTAGAAGACATTGGCTATAGGATGTTCCTAGTGATGCCGAGTCAAAGTACTTATGTTTGGTATTTTGTATATGTTAGAGACATTGCAGACAGTCCTGTGGATAGTGCGTCGAGCAGTCGACAGTGGTATAAAGAAACCATATAGGTCGATGTGTTTTCAAGCTTTATTTTTAAGGATTTTATTGTGACTAAAGGTTTTCTTGAATTAACGATAAGGGACAAGTCCCTGATTTGACAAAAGAGTTTTATTGAAAAGTTTTTTTGTACCTGATGGAAGCGTCATTTCATAGATTAAAGGTTCACAAAAAGTTGTGACTCATGTATGGAATGGTAGTATGGCACTCAGTCGAGTAGGGTCTTGGGTGTCAGTCGCGGCCCTCCGGTTTGGGTCGTGATACTTATGCGTCAATCCTCAAGAGAATAACAATCTCTAGCAAATTGAATGATCAAGACAAGGTTGTACAACTTGGAGTCCACCAAATCACAACAAGTCCCAACTAGAGAGAACAGTTCAATGTTCATATATTTCAAGATAGGTTGAAATGAGAAATAGTTCTAAGTGTAGCTTATATAGGTAAAGTCTACACCTGGTCTTTAAAATAAAAACCACAAGTCGGCTTTTAAAATATGGCTTCGCAGGGCTCCAAATCATTTGCCACACGCATGCGACTCCAAAGTGGGTCCATGGGCTAGCATATATAAGTCCATAGGCTTCTTCCTCGGGCTAGGCAGTGTCCACGGGTCCTGAAATACAAACTCCTTCTCCAAAGCTAGGTGAACACCATGAAGGACCATAGCCTAACTCCTAGTGAATGGCCGGGACGGCTGGAACATGTGTTGATTAGTTTGGACTGCATCATCCTCCCTTTCTTGGAAAGATTTCGTCCTCGAAATCATCGTGGCTTCACGCTCGGCCGCATCACCTGAAACACAAGGAACCAGGTTAGAAACATTGAAAGTGCTTAAAACATTATACTCACTCGGAAGATCAATAACGTACGCATTATCGTTAATCTTTTCCAACACTTTAAATGGTCCATCTCCTCGCACGGACTACTTTCCTTTTCTTTGGTTCGGGAATCGATCTTTCCTGAAATGCACCCAAACCCAGTCGACCTTTTGTAACTCCAACTTCTTTCTTTCCTTGTTCGCCTTGGACGCCACCTTGGAGTATGCCTTTTCCAAATTTTGTCTCACCGTAGCATGAAGTTTAAGCAATGAATCTTCCCTGCTTGTACCTTCATCATTCAAAATAGTATCTCGAGACAAAGAGATTAAATCCAATGGAATCAAGGGGTTAAAACCATACACATACTCAAAAGGAGATTTCCCTATCATTCTATGTACCGTACGGTTATAAGCAAACTCAATGATGGGTAATTGATCAACCCAACTTCCTAATTTTCCTTTGGTCATCGCCCTAAGTAGAGCTCCTAAAGTACGATTCACAACTTCAGTCTGTCCATCCGTTTGAGGATGACAAGAAGTCGAAAACAACAACTTGGTGCCAAGTGCACCCCACAAACATCTCAAGAAATGACTCAAGAATTTCGTGTCCTTGTCACTAACAATGGTATGCAGCATGCCATGCAATTTCAACACATTAGCAATAAACAAATAAGCAACATGCAGCGCATCATCACACTTTTTACACGGGATAAAATGAGCCATCTTAGAAAATCTATCCACAACAACATAGATACTATCATGACCAGCCCTAGAATGGTAAACCAATAACAAAATCCATAGATATATCAATCCACGGGCTACTAGGAACTCGTACAGGGGTATACAAACCATGGGGACTGGATGTAGACTTAGCTCGCTTACATTCCAAACAAGCACCACAAAATTACATCACATCTCACCTCATCTTAGGCGAAAAAAACTGCTCCTCAAGAATACCTAAGGTCTTATCCACCCCCAAATAACCCATCAAACCTCCACAATGTGCCTCACGAATCAGTAACTCCCTCTACGAGGACATGGGTATGCACACCCTCCCCTTCTTAAAAAGATAGCCATCATGCAATTGATATTTCTCTACCCGCTTCCCACTCACTAGATCCTCACGAATGCTCTTAAATTTAGGATCGTGCATGAACATAGACTTTATGCTCTCAAATACTAAAAGTATAGAAGTGAAAGTGGTAGCTAAGGAAAATTTCCTAGATAAGGCATTGGCCACTACATTCTCTTTCCCTCTCTTGTAATGAATCACATAGGGAAAACTCTCAATGAACTCAACCCACTTAGCATGTCTCTTATTCAGCTTCTCTTTGTCTCTAAGATGTTTCAAAGGCTCATGGTCACTTCTAATCACAAACTCTTTCGGCCATAAGTAATGCTGCCAATGGGATAAAGCTCTCACTAAGGCGAACAACTCTTTATCATATGTCTAATAGTTCAAAGCTGCCCCCTTAAGTTTCTCACTGAAATAAGCTATAGGCTTCCCCTCTTGCATTAGTACTCCACCTATCCCTACCCCTGAAGCATCAGACCTAATCTCAAAGGTCTTACTGAAGTCGGGTAGTTGTAACAATGGGGCAGAACTAAGCCTATGTTTCAACTCCTTATGATGTAAGATTAAGAACGAAAATAGAATAAAAGGCAAGAAAAGAAAAGGATAGAAAATTTGACACAACTTAAGACCTAATTTAGCAACCAAAGTTATAGAAAACTAAGACCTCTAAATTAAGAAGAAAAGAAACACCAAATTCCTAGGATGACCAAGAGGGATTTGGAATTCCCTAATAACCAATCCTCTCAACAATTACTCAATCAAAGGCTTCACAAGCTCTCAACTCTCGAGAGTTTTACAATATCAAATATCAATATTAAAAATAGTCTAAGTCTTCCAAATGAAAGAACTACTATTTATACTAAAGCTCAAAAGAAGACAATGACATTATTACACTTTTACCCTTAATGAAATAAGGGCCTTATTTGGGTGTCTTCTATTGGGAAAAGAACTTGAAATTGCAAATATTCAAGTAATACACATTGCAAGCAAGACCATCTTCAACTCTCTTCTCCAAACCATCCTCCTAGGCTACAATGAACACTTTAAATCCCCGGGAAGGTTCTAGAATGTATTCAAGTACGTCCCTCCTCATGAACAATGCTTGCATAGCTTGGAGTTCCCCCGCTTGGCTCCTTGTTAAAGGCCTTGATGCCACCCAGATTGTATGACCTTAAATGCTCTCTCTTGGGACTCTTCCCAAACAAACGGTTGTTCTTTCTTTATCAACTCAGTCAATGGCGCTGCTATGGTGCTAAAGTCTTTCACAAACCTCTTATAAAGACTAGCCAACCTATGAAAACTTCTCACTTAAGTAACACTAGACGGGGTAGGAAAATCTCTCATAGCTTCTACTTTTGACTCATTGACTTCAACTCCACTAGTAGTCACAACAAAACCAAGAAAAACAACATGTTCAACACAAAAGGCACACTTTTTCAGATTAGCATACAATTTCTCTTTTCTCAAAACATCAAAGACTTGCCTTAAGTGATCAACATGTTCATCCACAATTTTACTTTACACAAGAATGTCATCAAAATAAACCAAAATAAACCTATTTATGAATGGTTTAAGCACATGATTCATCAATCTCATAAAAGTACTCACCGCGTTAGAGAGGCCAAATGGCATCAGTAACCATTCATAGAGACCAAACTTGGTCTTGAATGCAGTCTTCGATTCATCACCCGGTTCCATCCAGATTTGATGGCAGCCGAACCTAAGATCAATATTAGAAAACCAACAAGAACCACTTAACTCGTCTAAGATGTCGTCTAACCTAGGAATAGGATGACGATACTTTACCGTGATCTTGTTGACGGCTCTATAATCAACATACATTCTCCAGGTTCCGTCTTTCTTTGGCACAAGTATGACCGGAACGGCCTACAAACTCAAACTTTCCCACACCAAACCCTTGCTTAAAATCTCATCAACCTACCTTTGGAGTTATTTGGTGTCTTCCGGATTACAGTTATAGGCTGGTTTGTTCGGAATTTAGGATCCGGGCACAAAATCTTATTGATGCTCAATTACTCTCAAGGGAGGCTGTCCGCTTGGCATCTCCCCGGGAAATACATCCATAAAATCTTGCAAAAGATTCTCAACAAAACTTGAAAATTGATTAGTATTAGTCAAATCATCACTATCACTCAAGAGAATACCTTTATGTACTAAGCAAATCATTATTTTGTTTTCATCGTTACCTTTGAAGTACTCTCCTAGTTGCATGATTGCACATACCTTTTCGTTACCCAGCAGTGGTGATATGGACTTAGGATCGGTCTCAATACTAGCCTTACCTTTAGCTGCTTTGATATGAACCCAACAAGCACAAGGCCTTTCACTAGAAGTCAAGAAGAGAATGTCAAGATTTGCAAGGCTTGTTGATGAAGAAGGATGCCTTGGAGGAGATTGGAGAGAAAACATTGCGGATTTACAACGTTTCGGAGTTGGAGTTCGAAGAGTTGCAAAGTGGCTAGAAGCAAAAAATGGCTAAAAGTGCAACTATGGGGCTAAGATTGCAATTAGAGGTCATACTTGCAAGGTATGGGGTTAGAATGACAATTGGAGGTCATAATTGCAAGTTATGAGGCTTTGGATGCAATTGAAGATCTATGTGGGTATTTTTGCAAAAGAGCTACTTTAGGGCCTTTTGGTGTAATAGGCATTAGTATAAATAGTTCTTTTCATCCATTTGGAAGACCTAGCTTGGATATTGTATGAATTCATATTTTGAGAGATTTAGTTAATAGATAGTTTGTTTGGTTGATTATTGACTAAGTGTAATTTCTTAGTTGTGCATTGAATTGCAGGTTCCATTGAATTCATATTAGGTTGCTCATTTGTGGAATCATTTGAGTCCTTCCTTGAATTCAAATTGCTTAGGTTCTTAAGGTTGAATCAAATTGGGAGGGATTGAGTTTGATATACTAAATTTTGCCCATAGATTTACTATCCTTTGTGTCTAGTATCTATCCTTCTATCATCTCATTTCCAATTTTCCCAAGCTCCTTTTTTTTTGTTGCTTTTGAATTCTTAGAGTTTCCCTAGGTTGAATCTTATCATTTGGTATCAGAGCATAGTCTAAGAGATTGGTCCTACGATTTCTAAATCTAGGCTCAAAATCTGAAAATCACAAAAAAAAAAAAAATCAAAAATCCCCAAAAAAATTGAAAATAGTTTTGTGATTTGATTTTGTTGTTTTTGAAGTTAGATTCGAGTTTGTTGTGGTGGAAAACATCTAGAAACGAAATTTGAAGCCATTTGGGTAAGAATTGAAGTTTCCACCATTAGAGGTTCATCAAAGCTTGAAGAACTCAAAGTGGGTTTAGTTGATTTTGGTGAAATTGAGCTTTGATTCGTATTGGGCTTTGTTGTCTAAGTGATAAGGAGATTAGATCTGAAAATTGGGACGAAAACGAGTTGATTTGGACCACATTGGGTTTTCAGTGTTCTTCATTGTTCATCTTTGTTCTTGGTGAAGAAGAAGATAAAAAGGAAAGTTAGATCCAAGGAATCCAAGTCTGTTACACCCCGAAAGAGTTTGCGCTACCTGGACTGTATACAGCTCAGTGTAAGCCCGAACAAGAGTAAAGTCATGTGAGGATTAAGGAGAATGGTTATATTATAAGAGTGAATAATGGCATATATATGATATGTGGAAACCATATGGGGTGAATCGGTTCATATGTCACTTGACGAAAAGCCCTCGAAGCTAAGTGGGGCCCACACGTCGGGAGTTTTATTAAGGACATAAGAAGAGATATATGAGTAGTACATGGAAAGTTGAGCAAGTCCTGAGAAGGACCCTTAAGTCAAATATGGGAACAAGCCATCCAAAGAGATGATTTAAAGAAACATTTTTGGATGATCTGACTTGGAGGGGCCAAAACGATGTTATAAGTTTGAAATTTGGAAAAACACCAAAAACGAAAGTTGTAGATAATTGAATTATCTTACCAACCATAGGTCGTGGGCCCTCACACAATATCAGGATCACGAGGTATGACCTTATTAATTAACGAAGGCACAGGCAGAAAAGCTAAGCCAGCACGAACGCGCCCAAAGGGGGCGCGATCGTGCTGAAGGAATTTTAAGTCGGTCCAGGCAGAACTTGGACCGCTATTTAAAGGGGCTTACCCCTTATTTTCCTCAACAAACACCTCAGATATTCTCCAAAAATCTAGAGAATTCTCCCCAAACCCCCAAGCAAACTTTTTAGCCAAAACCAGGTAAAAATTCCCAAATTCCGATCTAGGCGACGTACAGTTACAACTACAAAATTGTATAGTAAAGCGTTGTGGCTTAATTCTATGGTGGAGAAGTGAAGATAATGCATTATTACCAAGAGAAACGTATGGATCTCTTTCTATTTATGTTAATACCGACTTATTTACAAAGATAGCGTGGTTAAATAATTGTAGAACGGGTTGGTTAGTTATGGAAGTTGGAAAACAACGTGTGGGCTGTTCTATGGAATACTTTGGTGTTGGAAATGATGCTATTTATATTGGTATTGTTATTGTTATTGTTGGTTGTTGAATTGAGAATTCGGGCTAGGCATATAAACAGGGGAAATGCTGCCTGATTTTCGGCAGAATATAGAATAGTATGATTTGAAACATGGAAAAAGTGTGCGATAAAGAGGCTAACGTTAGTGTAAATCCTTTTAAATGTATACTTGCGAGCGCGGACGAATAAGCTGTCATGACCCAACTAGAGGCCGCGACGGGTACCCGGGGGCTAACCACCGAGCACCGCTCATTTTATTACTCATCATACTCATTTAATGCTCTTTTGTCAATTTTATACTCAAATTATAAGGAAATCATCCTTCATTTTAAAACATAATATTTTTACATACATAAGCCTTTAGGCCATCAAAATAATATATGTATACATATACATAATGGTAATCTCGTGAGACCATATAACCCACACTGTGTATCTACGAGTCTCTACTGGAGTGTTAGACGTAAGGAAAGGACAAGACCCCGTCTTGCCCAAAATACTTATACATGAACATACACAAAAGAATAATCAAGCACCTCCGGAACAAAAGAGTGCTTTCAATCAGCTGACAGCTCCTACGAATTGGGATCAAGCTCCCCTCCCTGTCTACCTGTGGACATGAACACAGCGTCCAAAGAAAGAGTACGTCAGTAGAAATATTGTACTTAGTATGTAAGACAAGAATGAAATAGATATAACAGTGGGATCATGAACCATAAGGGAGAGATATAACCTGCATGGGTGTCATAGGAAAATACATTTCTTATGCAGCCCGCCTTAGCGGTGACATGCCCGGCCATATTGGCGCGGTGGAATCATATCGTCGTATAGTCAATCACAACCCATCATTATTACACATGCTCATCATAGTATGCTTATCATAACATGCTCATCATAATATGCTTATCATAATACATGCATAAGGCTCAAGGACAACCATACTTCATTGGGGTGACGTAAGCTCGTGATTCCCCGATTTCATTATGGAGCATTCATTGACATTCTGCCTCACCTTGAAGGAATTAGCATATAAGGTGAGTGTAAGCAATAAATAACATCATTAACGTTATAGGATCATCATATCATACATTTGAAAATCTCAATACTTTAACTCATCATCACCATTACCAGGCTCATAATATATCTCTTATCTTATGTAGCTATTCACGGACATAGACCTTTAACTTTCCGGAATGTAAGAATTTAGGAAAAGGAAAGAAGAGTCACGATATAGGATTCATTCCATTAGAAGGAAAGGACTAGCCTCACATACCTTTGTTGTTTAACTAATCTATCGCTTGCTTGTTCACATTTAATGCACATGTTCTACCTTCAAGAGAATTTGTATTGACATTAGCTAACAATTATAAGAACGGACTTACTAATTCTAGAGAAAATTGGACAGCATTTCATTTGTTTCTACTACTTCTCCCATGTTCTATATCAACTCCCACACGCTCACAACAACATTCATCATTTATCCACATTTACCACAATTCACTCTTTCCCTTCAATTTCTCCACGATTATAGTTAAAGCTCACTATCGCATTTTCTCATATGTAATACTTATTTCATGATCTAAATGTCATTTACAACGTATTCATGATCACAACATACCAACATTCATCATTCTTCCCAACCACTATTCAATAATGACACTATTCACTCATTTATGACCCATTTTCTATGTCTTTCTACAATTCAAGTGTCTTAGCCTTCCAATACCTTAAACAACATGATATGGTCATGAAACCTACCTTAGATGATGTATGAACAAGCCTTGAGTGGAAATACTCTTCTAGCAACAAAACCCTATTTCACTTCCCTTGGGTTTTCTTGAGGTAGATGAACTTTGGCTAGGTTTCATGCACTTATTTTCATGGAGTTGAAGTAGTTGATCTTGATTTTCCTTTGATTTATGTGGATGAACAGTGGAGAGAATATTCTAGAGTTTTCTTGAAGTGTATAGAGTGGAAGTGAATTGAAATGAAATGAAAAAGGGTCTTTTATATTGAATTAAAAGTTGGCCGGATCAACTAATACAGACCAACATACGGTCCGTATATTTTTCACTGACCGTATGTTGGACCGTATGTTTGGTCCAATGAGCTATGTTATGCGGGGCTGAATCCATAGTTGGACATACGGTCCGTGGATTTTATACGGCCAGTATGTCTGGCCGTATAATGTCCAGTTATCCGGAACTTGTTTTCGTCGACTCGTTTGATCTCCGATCCTTATGGATCCTTCTTAACACTTGTTTAACACCTCGACACCAATCTAAGGGACGTTATCACTCATCTCTAAGACATCATTATTCCATCCTTAACTCGTCGTCCATAATTCCTACCCGATACATAACATATCCTTTACTTTCTTCGTCAAACTTCTTTCCTTACGTCTAATGTCTTTGAATCTCGATTAGGATCATCAAATGCTATTTATTACTTATCCAAATCACCGTATACTTCGTGTTCCTCACTATCCAATTCACTTAACATTAACGGGGAATTTTCCAAGGTGTAACATAAGCGTAGCTAATAAGAGGTGGAACAGGTATGTTAAGGCTCGTCCCCTTTCTTTCAAAGGCATAATTCCTATGTTATGATACCATAAATGTTTCCATAACCGCCTTGTTTTCAAACGCTCGAAGTTCATGACTCTTAAAGCCTCTTATGATGTTAAATGGAATATGTTCAATGATGATTGTGACGATGATGATGATTCTCTTCTTTTGAAACTCCAAAGCTATGATTTGAGGGCAATATGAAATTATTGAGCCATTCCATGAATCCCTTAACTGTACTTATTGTTGATGGTCTCACCTTATGTTACTCGTTCCTTCGAGGTGAGATATAGCGATGATAACGATTCTATTTCCAGTGCTACATAATTTCATGATTCTCGAGACTCCCGTGACATCGTCGATTTCATCTTGTGAGGGTTGATCCTTCAAGGATTGATATGATGATAATGGTAATGCTAATGATGACGTTGATTTCATTTATGCATTTATATATATATATATATATATATATATATATATATATATATATATATATATATATATATATATATATATATGTATGTATGCATGTATGCATTGCCTCCCTCTGATCAGTTGGGGCCGAGTACGGATAACATCGAGTCCCGTAAGGGCCGAGTACGAATAACATCAAGTCCCGCAAGGGCCGAGTATGGATAACATCGAGTCCCGCAAGGGCCGAGTACGGATAACACCAAGTCCCGAAAGGGCCGGGTAAGATAACACCATGTAAGATGCTATGTGTATATATATATATATATGTATTACTGCGCCTTAATATCCAGACGAGATATTATATAACGATATGTATGGAAAAGTTCTTAAAAAGCTAAGCATGGACGACATTAGCCTTAAAAGGGCATTCAGAGGCACATGTTGACTTTTTATATATTACTTTATCTTCATACATTCATTGTATTATTTTCCATGTTTGGTACCTCTTGCTATGTTACAATTCATGTCTTACATACTCAGTACTCTATTCGTACTGACGTCCCTTTTGTGGACGCTGCGTTTATGCCCGCAGGATGAGGTAGCCAATTGGACGATCCGCATCAGTAGGACCTCCCCTTAGCAACAGTCAGCACTCTTCATTGATCCGGAGCTTCAGCCTTTTTTGGTATGCTATCTTATTATATGGGTACGGCGGGGCCTTGTCCTGTCCTTTCTACAATTGTGCTCCATAGAGGTCTGTAGACAGTGATATGTAATCGTGATGTTATGTAGCCTCGTCCGCGCTTGTTTTGTTGTACAATATATATGTAGCGGCCAAATCGGCTCGCATTGTTACTCTAAGTACTTATGTTTATATATATATATATATATATATATATATATATATTTATATATGCGTTGGCCGTGAGTTCCCGGTGCGGTGCCTTTTATATTAATTGTTCGGGAGACAGTATAGCTCAGTTACAGATTGTGTATAGGCCCTAGATAGTCAGTAAGAAGTAAATGCAAGCATAGGAGTGCTTGGCAAGTAATGGTCGGGCACTTGTTACGGCCCATCGGTTTGGGTCGTGACAAAAGTGGTATTAGAGTAGTTCGTCCTAGGGATTATCTACAGACCATGTCCGGCAGAGTCCTGTTTATGGGCGTGAAGTCAGCCACACTTATAAACGGGAGACTGCGGGGCATTTAGGAATCATTGACCTTTCCTTCTGTCTTAGATCGTGCGATAAAGCCAGAGTCTAGGAAGATCGCTTCTGATCCTTTTTCCTGCAGGTAAGTGCAGACTGACGAGAGATGAAGAGATTAGCTTCAGATAGTGGGGGTGCTAAAAAGGCCCCCAGAGTATATCCAGGACCCCATGATCCAGGACCGACTAGGAGGAGCCTCAGTTATTCCATTAAGACTGACCCCTCGGAGGACCCAACGGCTATTCCTCCAGAGTTGTTGACTCCCGGGGAGGAGGACCCCTCAGAGGACAGTTATGACACGGATCCATCCGAGTATTCGTCTGGGACACATGAGGAGGAGATCCCTGAGGCCGTACCAGCTGCTCATATGGCAGAGCATTACGTTACACCTGTCACGACCCAGCTAGGGGCCATGACGGGTACCCGGGGCTAACCACCGAGCACCACGCATTCTACTACTCATCATACTCATTAAACGTACATTCATTAATTATGTACTCAAATCATAGGAAAACCACTTTTCATTTGGAAACATAATTACTCTTATATATATATATATATATATATACATAAGCCCTTCGGCCGTCAAAATAATAATATGTATATACAATAGTAACATCTTGAGACCATACTACCCACACATGAGTATCTACGAGCCTCTACCAGAGTACTAGACATATGGACGGGACAAGACCTCGTCGTGCCCAAAATACATATACATATATATACACAAAAGAATAAACCAAATAGCATCTCCGGAATAATGGAGTGCTCCTGTAAATCTGCTGCTATCTTCTACGAGTCCGGATCACCTACCTGTCTACCTGTGGATGAACACAACGTCCAAAGAAAACGGACGTCAGTACGAATATTGTACTGAGTATGTAAGACATGAATGAAATGAACATAATAGAAGAATCATAAGAAATGGGATGAAGATATAACCTGCGTGAGTTTTATGGGTGAATACATTTCACACATATATCATATATATATATATATATATATATATATCATCGCATCATAATCATAGCACATATATCATCGCATCATAATCATCATCGTTAACCCGCGTCCGGTTAACCATCATATGCCGCCCATTAGTGGTGATCATGCCCGGACCTCTAGGCTCGGTGTAAACAAAGCAGCCCGCCTTAGCGGTGACATGCCCGGCCATTTAGGCTCGGTGGAATCGTATGCAGCCCGTCTTAGCGGTGACATGCCCGGCCAATTAGGCACGGTGGAATCGTATTGTCATACAATCAATCATATACTCATCATTATTACTCATCACAGGCATATCATAAACTTACATTATTGTACATCTCGTAGACATATCATGACTTAGCATCATTATACATTTATCATCAAAACATACATTAGAACTTGAAGGCAACTATGGCTATGTTGGGGTGACATAAGGTCGTGAGCCCCCGATTTTATTATGGAGTAATCATCAACATCATATCTCACCTTGAAGGAACTAGCATTTTAAGGTGAGTGTACACAAGGAAGAGCAACAATGGAACCATACTTAGAATCATTAGCTTCGTGGACATCTTACTTTACCCTAGGATTCTTTATACTTAACTCATCATCATCATTATCATGCTCATGGCATATCTCTTATCTTAACTCATATGGCTACTCATAAGCATAGACTCTTAGTTTTTCCGGAATGTAGGAAATTCATGGAGAAGGAGGAAGTATCATGTCATAGGATTCATGCCTTAGAAAGAAGGGACTAGCCTTACATACCTCTTTCGTTTAACAGTTTTATCGCTTGATCATTCTCCTTCTATGCTCGCGTTTCTACCTTCAAGAGGATTTGCATCAACATTAGTTAATCGATTATAAGAACGTGTTACTATTTCTAGAGAAAATTGGGCAGCATTTCCTTTGTTTATACAACTTTCCTCACTTTACATATCAACTCCCAACATCCATCACAACATTCACAATATTATACACAAAAATCATCATTCGTCTACATTATCCACATTTCACAATTTCACTTCGATTCCTCCATAATCATAGTTCACTATCATGTTTTCTCACATATAATACTTATCCCATGTTCTAAATGTCACTTATAGCATACTTATAATCACAACATATCAATATTCATAATTCATTCCAAACTACTACTCCACAATGACACTATTCCCACATTCATGACCCAATTTCTACACCCTTCTACAATCCAAGTGTTTAAACTTTTTAATATCTTAAATAACATGGAATGATCATAAAACTCACCTTAGACAATGGAGGAATAAGCCTTGAGTGGAAATTCTCTTCTTGCACCAAAGCCCTAGCTCACTTCCTTTGGGATTTCATGGCTTAGATGAACTTTGACATGTTTCATACACTTGATTTTGTGGGTTTGATGAAGTTGATCATAGATTTCTCTTGGGTTCTTGTGGGTGAAGAGTGGAGAGGATTCTAGAGTGTTCTTGAAGTGTGGAGAGTGGAAATGATGTGAATTAATGAGAGAGAGAGAGAGAGTCCTTATATCGTTTTAAAATCTGTCCCGACTAGATTCTACGGACCAACATACGGTCCGTACAAATTATACTGACCGTATGTCTGGCCGTAGATCTGGTCCATTGAGGTGAGCTATTCTGGGCTGATTATACAACTAGACATACGGCCAGTATAATTTATACGGCCAGTATGTTGGGCCGTATAATGCCCAGTTCATCCGAAATCATTCTCATTGCCTCGTTTGATCTCCAATCCTTATGGACCGTTCTTGACACTTGATTAACACCTCAATACCAATCTAAGGGACATTATCACTCTTCTCCGAAACATCTTTTAGCCATCATTAACTTGTCGCTCATAATTCTTACCCGACACGCAACATATCCCTTGCTTACCTTGACAACCTTCTTCCCTTACGTCAAATGTATTTGAATCTCGATTAGGATCATCAAATGCTATTTCTTACTTATCAAAACATCGTATACGTCATGCCCTTCGCCAGCCTATTCAATGTACGTTAACGGGAAATTTCCCAAGGTGTAACAAGACCAGCCTCCCCGGTGAGTGTTACGGATTACTCTAGCCCTCTATCCTGGCTGTCGGTAAACCAGGAATTGCCCGGTTATCTATAATTAGGCCTTGTAACGACGCTAAAAGATTTTCAACTCTCGAAAGGTACATGTAAAGGGGTAAATGTGTAGTCATATTGATATGGTTGCCTCAGACATGGAGAAGTTTTCCTAAAAGATGATTTACGGATAGAATGGATTTGCACGTTTAAAGGAATATTTCTATTTCACGAACTTCTGAGCCGATATCATAAATAACAAGAGGAGAAAGGCGTTCGAGGAGGAAGGAACTCAATGAAGGTTAAGGGTGAAAATAGGGAAGGTATACTAATGGGTTGATGGAAGGAAGAGGAGAGCGTTTAGAAGTAAAGTAACTGGGAAATTTTTTCTAACCATGGGAATAAGAAGGATATTTTAACGAGTTGGCAGTAGGAAACCGATCAATCACCCAGATAAAAACGAGGATGATGGGGCGACACATATGATTGGAAAATTAATGACATGAGGCAAGAATTATCGTAAAGACCGAGAGATTCTATTATAAAGGAAATAGAGTTTAATGTAAGGAACGTGCATGGAGGACAACCTGGCCATGACATCAGAAAGATGGATGAAGGCTCGACGAACGAGGATGGAGAGAGTGTACATTGTAAAAATTCTGTGCTAAGAGCAACATGTAGCAGGACACTCGGAAAACTTGGATGCATAGCTAAAACACAAACATGTAGTTAAGAACAATTATGAGTAAGTGAGCTAAGCGAGCGAAAGGAATAGTAGTGGATGGAAGGGTATGGAAATATTGACAAGAATGATGATATAGACATAAACTGTCACAACCCAACTAGGGGCTGCGACGGGTACCCGAGGCTAACCACCGAGCACCGCTCGTTCTATTACTCATCGTACTCATTTAATGCTCTTCTGTCAATTTTATACACAAATTATAAGGAAAATCATCTTTCACTTTAAAACATAATACTTTTACATACATAAGCCTTTAGGCCGTCAAAATAATATATGTATACATATACATAATGGCAATCTCGTGAGACCATATAACCTACACTACGTATCTACGAGCCTCTACTGGAGTGTTAGACGTAAGGGCGGGACAAGACCCCGTCATACCCAAAATACATATACATGAATATACACAAAAGAATAATCAAGCACCTCCGTAACAAAGGAGTGCTTTCAACCAGCTGACAGCTCCTACGAATCGGGATCAAGCTTGCCTCCCTGTCTACCTGTTGGCATGAACATAGCGTCCAAAGAAAGAGGTCATCAGTATAAATATTGTACTGAGTATGTAAGACAATAATGAAATAGATATAACAGAGGGATCATGAACCATAAAGGAAAGATATAACCTGCATGGGTGTCATAGGCAAATACATTTCTTACATATATCATATTATTCATAATCATGGTATATATATGTCATCACATCACATGTATTATCACATCTTAGTCCTCATCGTTAACCCGCGTCTGGGTAACCATCATATGCCGCCCACTAGTGGTGATCATGCCCGGCCCTCTAGGGTCGGTGTAAACATAGCAGCCCGCCTTAGCTGTGACATGCCCGGCCATCTAGGCATGGTGGAATCATATGCAGCCCGCCTTAGCGGTGACATGCCTGGCCATATTGGCGCGGTGGAATCATATCGTCATATATTCAATCATAACCCATCATTATTACACATGCTCATCATAGTGTGCTCGTCATAACATGATCATCATAATATGCTTATCATAATACATGCATAAGGCTCAAGGACAACTATACTTCATCGGGGTGACGTAAGGTTGTGATTCCCCGATTTCATTATGGAGCATTCATTTACATTCTGCCTCACCTTGAAGGAATTAGCATATAAGGTGAGTGTAAGCAATAAATAACATCATTAACGTTATAGGATCATCATATCATACATTTGAAAATCTCAATACTTTAACTCATCATCACCATTACCAGGCTCATAATATATCTCTTATCTTATGTAGCTATTCACGGACATAGACCTTTAGCTTTCCGAAATGTAAGAATTCATGAAAAGGAAAGAAGAGTCATGATATAGGATTCATGCCATTAGAAGGAAAGGACTAGCCTCACATACCTTTGTTTTTTAACTAATCTATCGCTTGCTTGTTCACATTTAATGCACACGTTCTACCTTCAAGAGAATTTGTATCGACATTAGCTAACAATTATAAGAACGGACTTACTAGTGCTAGAGAAAATTGGACAGAATTTCATTTGTTTCTACTACTTCTCCCATATTCTATATCAACGCCCACACGCTCACAACAACATTCGCAATATTGCAAACAACATTCATCATTTATCCACATTTACCACAATTCACCCTTTCCCTTCAATTTCTCCACAATTATAGTTATAGCTCATTATCGCATTTTCTCACATGTAATACTTATTTCATGGTCTAAATGTCATTTACAACGTATTCATGATCACAACATACCAACATTCATCATTCTTCCCAACCACTATTCAATAATGACACTATTCACTCATTTATGACCCATTTTCTATGTCTTTCTACAATTCAAGTGTCTCAGCCTTCCAATACCTTAAACAACATGATATGGTCATGAAACCTACCTTAGATGATGTATGAACAAGCTTTGAGTGGAAATACTCTTCTAGCAACAAAACCCTATTTCACTTCCCATGGGTTTTCTTTAGGTAGATGAACTTTGGCTAGGTTTCATACACTTATTTTCATGGATTTGAAGTAGTTGATCTTGATTTTCCTTTGATTTCTTGTGGATGAAGAGTGGAGAGAATATTCTAGAGTTTTCTTGAAGTGTAGAGAGTGGAAGTGAATTGAAATGAAATGAAAAAGGGTCCCTTATATTGAATTAAAAGCTGGCCGGATCAACTTGTTTGGTCCAACATACGGTCCGTATATTTTTCACTGACCGTATGTTGGACCGTATGTTTGGCCCAGTGAGCTATGTTATGCTGGGCTGAATCCGCAGTTGGACATACGGTCCATGGATTTTATACGGCCAGTATGTCTGGCCTTATAATGTCCAGTTATCCGGAACTTGTTTTCGTCGACTCGTTTGATCTCCGATCCTTATGGAACCTTCTTAACACTTGTTTAACACATCAACACCAATCTAAGGGATGTTATCACTCATCTCTGAGACATCATTATGCCATCCTTAACTCGTCGTCCATAATTCCTACCCGATACATAACATATCCTTTACTTTTTTTGTCAAACTTCTTTCTTTACGTCTAATGTCTTTGAATCTCGATTAAGATCATCAAATGCTATTTCTTACTTATCCAAATCATCGTATACCTCGTGTTCCTCACTAGCCTATTCACTGTACATTAACGGGGAATTTTCCAAGGTGTAACATTCTTCCCCCCTTTTGGAAGATTCGTCCTCGAATGTTAAACACTTGGAATTCTACGAAAATTTCGCCAGAGTTTCCCATGTAATATGGCACTACCAACCTGTCACAACAACCCATAATATCACTGCCTCACAGGGCTACAACCCAATATCAACATATCTATGGCCAAACATGACCAAAAGCATGAAAATAAAGCATACATACCTTATAATGTTGGGGCTTCCTCTTGAATCTCCTCTGGGGTGGGAATAAATGCGGGTACATGGATTTCATCTTCTCTTCTGCTTCCCAATTCATTTCTTCCCGGTTGTTGTTTCACCACAAGACTTTAACTGAAGCCACTTCCTTGTTTCGAAGTCTTCGCACTTGCCTGTCTAGGATCGCAATAGGGATTTCTTCATAAGTTAGCTTGTCCGTCACTTGCACATCATCAATTGGGAGAATCTTCGTAGTATCTCCAACACACTTGCGGAGCATCGAAACATGGAAAACTGCATGGACTGATTCAAGCTCCGAAGGCAAGTCCAATTCATAGGCTACATGACCCACCTTGCGGATAATTTTATAGGGTCCAATGTATCTAGGACTTAGCTTCCCTTTCTTTCCAAATCTCATCATGGAGAATAATGTTGCTAGCATGTGAATTGTTGATGTAGTTCATGAAGTTGAAAGAAGGAAACGCGTTGTTATTGTTCTTGTTGAATTTGGAAGGCTTCGGGTGAAGTAGTATGTTAGTTGGGTTGTTTTGAATATTGTGTGGATTGCTTGAAGTATTCTTGAATCATGTTAGAATGATTTCGGATTAATACTTGAATGTGAACTCATTGATGTTAACTTGACTATGTGTGGTTGAATTGAATATAAAAGGAATGTCGTCGAATTGTGTAGAAAGGATTGCTAGTGTTAGAATGCATTTGAAATAATTGTTGAAGTTGGGATATGATTGTTGGTATTGTTGTTGATAATTTGGCCGAGTTGAATTCTCGTATTTGTTGTTGATAAATTGGCCAAGTTAGATTCTCGGGTATGCTGTATTTACAGGGGAAATGCTGCCGAAATTTCGGCAGAATATAAATGAATTCATTTGAAGGACTGAGACAAGCATATGTCGATGAGTCTAATGATTATGTCGATTCTATTGAATGTAGACTAGCAAGTTTGGACGAATAAGCGTGGCTAATTGCACATGGGACAGGTATGTAAAGCTTACCTTTTCTTTCTTTTGGCATGTCCTAGAGCTAAGTAAGCGATTATACTTATCTCGGGGTAACTTTATTCTTGATTCCGAGCTTGTTAATGATTCTTATTCACTCCTTGATGTGAGTATGCTTAGTATAGTCGAGATTATCGTATGATTGAATAACGAGCAAAGCATAAAGAGTTCTTGTTTTCTCTTAAAGAGTTCTGTAAGTAGTAATGTCCCTAACTTTCGTGGATGGTATCGGATTGTTTTGGAAATGTTCGTAGAGGTTTCTATAATGAATAACGTTCCTAACTTTCATATGCTAACTCGAATTGTTTTGGAAACGTAGCGTAACGATATCCATAATGAATCCATTCCTAGATGTAGGATATCCTGAGTTCTTTGACCTCTTAAGCCCGAAGGGGCATCCTCAAGTTGTGCGACTTCATAATGTTGTCTAAATCCCGAAGGGGACATTCATAAGGTCTTTCTCTTACCTATGCATTTTACATTTAAATTTGTGAGTCTCGAAGGAGACAAATGAGAAGGGTTTGATTTCATACATGATGTCCATAATAGTTTTTTCTAAATGATTTCAGGACGTGACTGAGCGTGCTATATCGCATATGGCCTCGGCTTAAGTCCGGGTGTGCTATGGCCTCAGCTGATCCCTGAGTGTGCTATGGCCTCAGCTTATGTCTGAGCGTGCTATATAACATATGGCATCAGTTTATGTTATGCCAATTGAGTTGTGCATATGGTTTTACTAATAATTTCGAGGAAAAATCAGTTTTATATTAAAGGAAACATAAAGTTAGATTTTCAAAACCACTCCGAAGGGGGTGCGAGATTTTACTATTTAGACTTTCAAAACCACTCCGAAGGGGGTGCGAGATTTTCGAGCCTAAGCTATTGGATGATTTCATGACGTGACTAAGAGAAAGGGGAGAAGTTCCCGTTTGAAACTAAAGCTGCTCCGAAGGGAGTGTTTCGATGGTTTTCAAAGATTTTCATGCATTTGCATATTTACATACATGCACGACATCATCATTATCATTATTAAGCCGGAAGCGGCTGCCCGAAGGGGCCATTATCATTATTAAGCCGGAAGCGGCTGCCCGAAGGGGCCATTATCATTATTATGCCGGAAGCGGCTGCCCGAAGGGGCCATTATCATTATTATGCCGGAAGCGGCTGCCCGAAGGGGCCATTATCATTATTATGCCGGAAGCAGCATGTCCGAAGGGGCCATCATTGCTACGCCGGAAGCGGCCGTCCGAAGGAACTATTTGGTTAGCATGTCGAAAGCGACACGTGGTGTTAGATTGCATCATTTGCTTAAAGAATGTGTGTTCACTTGCATTATTTACTTAAGGATTGTTTGAGACCTCGGGTATATATTTATGCTTCTTCCAGCGAAGGCTGCAGGTATTGAGTTTGATTGTGATTTCTTCTCTCCTAAATTAAGCTATGGTCATGATTTGTTACCGCTTTACATATTCAGTACATATTCCGTACTGACCCCCTTTCTTTGTGGGCTGCGTTTCATGCCACGCAGGTACACCCAGATGAGTAGAAGACTTTGCTAAAGGTGTTCTAGCGGGATTGGCGAGCTCCATCTCAGTTCGGAGTGTTGCCGGGTCAAAGTACTTATGTTATGGTATTTTGTATATGTTAGAGACTTTACAGACAATGTCCTGTGGATAGGGCGTCGAGAAGTGTGAAACATTTATAGATGTTAAAAGAGTATGTATTTTCAGATGACTTCAGTTGGTTTAAAGTTCGTAATTGACCGAAAGTTTTCATAATCTGTATAAAGACAATGATGTCTATTTGGAAAAGTTTCATGTTTTAAAAGTTTTTGAAATGACAGATTTTGGTAAAGCGAATGTTTAAGGGTTCGCTCGACTCTGATGACAGTCGGGTGCCCATCATGCCCTATCAAGATTAGGGTGTGACAAAGTGGTATCAGAGCAGGTCGTCCTAGGGGTTGTCTGCAAAGTCGTGTCTAGTAGAGTCTCTATTTATCGGTGTGTTGTGCACCACATCTATAAACAGGAGGCTACAAGACATTAATAGGGTGTCATTCTTTCTTTCATATCTGAGATCGTGCGATAGAGCTCAGTCGTAGGAAATGAAGTCCCTTGTACTAACCTATGATTCTAGCTAAAGGACGACATCGACAGAAGGAAGCGACTGATGACATTAGCAATTACAAAGTACAGCGGTAAGTAACGGTGTAGAAGAGGCATGTTGGATGAGGTAAGAATATTGAAATATGATTGAAATGTAAAGTGGGGGATGAAAGTGAAGGTGAATATTAGGGATCGAAAAGGCTAAATTAGCAATTGTTAAGGAGAAAGACGTTGTCACGACCCATCCCCGTGGGCCGCGACTGGTGCCCTACTTGGACACCCAAACAGACTTACATACCGGATCGACATATCAAAGACTTAATCAAACTTAACATACATTAATTTAAGCAAATACTGGAAGCAAATATCGTCTTAAGCAGCCGTCCGTACAGAAACATCATATCCAAATCCGATAGATTGGCAGAATACACATCGCCAGATATATACACATATACAGACAAATGGGCCGTTTTGGCCATAATAGCAAACGGGACAGCATTAAGACGCAGATCATAATCACAAACGAAAAAACATGACCCATGACCCACTAATATGACTACAGGCCTCTACAAACCATAACAGAGACATATGACGGGACAGGACCCCGCCGTACCCAAATAGTCATATATATATATATATACAAAATATGCATAACAGAAGATATGTACCAAAAATATGAGCTCCGGATCAAAAAGGAGTACTCCAAGTAGTAGAATATGTATCCTATACCGGAGGATCACCAAAAGGAGCGTCCGTACCTGCGGGCATGAAACGCAGCCCCCGAAGAAAGGGGGTCAGTACGGAATATGTACTGAGTATGCAAAGCTTGAAATACAGAAATTCGAATCATAACTGAAGTGTGGAGTACAGAATATGGATACAGAATCGGTATATCAAAACCTGTACTGAAAATATATATGTATATCATGCAAATAAAAATCATGCATAGGGATCAGGAACGTGGTCGCCACTCCGACGCTGGCGCCACAACACATCATACTCCAGAAAGTTTCAAATCTCCGTACAATCTCCGAACATATCATATCATCAGAACATATCGCATCCTCAAAACACATCATATGCCATGTCACATCATAACGCTGTATATAAGCGGTACCCGGCCCTACGGCGAGGTTTCGGGGACCGTAACACATCATACTGCCGAATATCACATAGTGCGCACGATCACAAAACCGGCTCGGGATCCGGCGAACGATATCATAATAGTAGGCACGAGCGGAGTAGTGCGAAAACCATATGCATATACATATTTAAATGAAATCCAAGACTCGACGAATAAATACATATACATACTGATATTAGAAGGCTCAAAGTAAGCATCGAGTCCATCGGAATTAGTATACAAAACTTACGAACTTTCAAATTACAGAACTTTCGAAAAACACATCATAAGTCATTTTCTGAAAATTTAGTATCTCTCATATTGAGGAACTTTCAAATAACATTATAGGGTACTTCAAACGGAGCCTTAGGATCATATGCACATATCCAAAATATACATATCCAAACTTAGGCCATATCAAATATTTTTCAAACCACATCCGGAAACGTATCGGCTAGTGCTCCAAACATAATAGGCATGTGTCAAGTCATACAGAATAATTCATGGAAATCAAAGACATAGGCCATCCTAGTGGCTCTAGGAGTAGAATATTTCTGTAGAGCATACATATATGTCATTCGTTTATTGCATAAAGGTCATGCCAAAAAGGAAGAACGGTAAGCTTTACATACCTCGATCGCTCACTACCAATCTCGACCACTCGCCAAACAAATCCCGACTCAGGTCTCGAGCTCTCCAATATCTACAATAATATTATCAATTTCCAAAAATTAGCTACAAGTACTTAGAATTTTAATTCTAATTAGTATTTGTCTACCGAAATTTCGGCAGCACCTCCCCTGTAAATTCAACATCCGCGAGAATTAAACTCGGCCAAATTCATCAACAACCATACCAACAATACCAACAACCAAACCAATAACATCAAAAACCAATCTAAAATGCATTCCAACACTAGTAACCTTCCTTTCAACATAATTCATCGACATTCAATTCAACTACGAATTTTTCAAGCCAATATCGACACTTACACACTCATTACCAATCCAAGATCATTCAAGAGCATTTCAAGGCATTTCATACCATTCTACAAAATATACAAAAATCCCACCAAGACTAGAATTCATCCGAAATCTCCAACCTTCGACACAACATTCACAACACATTTTTCATCTTCCAATTTCATCAACAACAATCGAAATTTGCACTTTAACAATTCCATTCTCACAATTACATAATCTATAATAACATCACATACTTTCCGACAACAACTTAACAACAAAATTTTCATGCCAACTAGAACTAGAATTCTTCCATTTGCATTAGAAGGCCATTACAACACAATTAACATAATAAATAAAATTTTGACCATCCCTCTCCATTTACCCATTTTCGGCCACACACCCACATACCCATAACACAAAATTCTCATACTTTACCTTCACTTCCATATACTACAATATATATATATATATATATATATATATATATATATATATATAAAAAATCTTCGAAGATAAAAAGAGTAGAATTCTTACCTTTTTCAAGAATTCCCACTTGATAAAAAAAGTACTTTCTTGCCTCCAAATTTGTATCACATTGAAGAGGGTTTCCATCTTAATAGGAATTCAAAAGAGATGAGTTTGAACCAAAGATTTGAGCTCCACAAAAAAAAAATTGAAGTGGCCGAATGGCCTTTGTTGGTCTCTCTCTCTCTCTCCTTTGTTTTGTTCTTGAAACTTCCAATGATGAATGAAGAATTGTGGCCTTTTGTTGCTACTTATTAGACTTGGATTTGGCCCATTTTTCTCCTCCATAACCGGCCAACACCAATTTTGGGCCTCAATTTCTTTCATTTTTTTTTCTAGCCCAATTCATTTAGGGGCTTATTTTGTAATTCCCGAAATTCCAATTTTTGCCCTTAGCCTTCCTCGATATTTCCATATCAACATTTCATGGAAAACACACATATTTTAAATAAAAATCAAATTATGGCCTTATTTCTTACAAGTCAAAAATTATTTCGAATTTTTCGAACATGCGAAAATACGGGATATAACAGACGTGTTACGAGAAAGTCTCGGAATCTGTAAGACTTCGACTTGCTCCAGATCATGTAATGAAGGTCACGCGAAGAGGTGGATGCGATTATATCAACATTAATGCACTGGATTTCACCGAAGTTTCAAGGTTAAGCGTGCTAGGGCGAGAGAAATTTTGGGATGGGTGACCCCCTGGGAAGTGTACTAAAATTTCTATAAATATAGATATAAGAGAAAAATAGGAAGAAAATGTGGGAGTACGAAGGACAAAGGATAATGAGTTGGCGCAGTTGATTAGAAAACCCATGATATGGAATGAGGATTCATGTGAAGACCGAGAAGTTCGATTATAAAGAAAACAGGGTGAAAGATAGGGAATGGACATGAAGGAAAGGACAACCATAAGAGAGACCCTCCCGAAGTATTATAACACCCCCATAAGGCCAGTTGAACATTCGACGACGAATGTTCTAAAGGGGGGGAGGATGTTATATCCCGTATTTTGCGTATTCGGATAATTCGAGATAATTGCGGGAAGTTGAGGGCAAGGCTATATTTTTGACCTTGTTAGCACACAAGTTGTTCATAAAAGTTTTGATGTGGAAATATTAAGAAAGGCAAGGGGCAAAAAGGGAAATTCGCAAGATGGCTCCTAGAAAATATGGAGGAAGGCTAAGGGCAAATTTAGAATTTGAAAAATAAATTGTCATGAAGTGCAAGACAAAAAAAAATTGGTCTTGAAATAAGAGGCCCAAGTGGCCGTCCAAGGTAAGTGGGCTTAGGCCCATATGGATTAATTATATATGTGTAAAAGATGACTTAAAAGTCATATTTTCATCTTTGTCCCTTAGAAATTTCAAGAAGCTTGAAGAGAAGAAAGGAGAGGCCTATTCGTTCATGGGGGAAAAAAATTGAAGTCCAAAAATCTTGATCAAAAAATATTTTCTTCTAGCTTTTCTACTAATTGGAAGGTCCTCTTTAATGTGGAGTAGTTGTTGGGGCAAGAAAACCATGCATTCTTACAAGGAGCAATTTTAGCCAAGAAAGAAGATAAGTGGAAAATGTAAGGTTTAATCCTCTTTTTATACGTTATGGATGTTTTGTATGTGTTGTAGAGTGTAGAAATTCATGAAATTCATGAAAATATGAGTGTTGGGTTGAAGCCGTGTGGATGGTTGTTTTGTGTAGAAGTGATGAATTAATTTTACTTAGTATTTTAGTTGTTGTAGTAGATTCTATGGTGCAAATGAAGGTTTAATGGTTCAAATTGGTATTGAAATTGTTGTGGCTTGTTGGAGAAGATAATGTGATTTGAATGTAGTTTCTTGTATTTATGGAGAATAATGTTTCTAGCATGTGAATTGTTGATGTAGTTCATGAAGTTGAAAGAAGGAAACGGGTTGTTATTGTTCTTGTTGAATTTGGAAGGCTTCGGGTGAAGTAGTATGTTGGTTGGGTTGTTTTGAATATTGTGTGGATTGCTTGAACTATTCTTGAATCATGTTAGAATGATTTCAGATTAATACTTGAATGTGAACTCATTGATGCTAGCTTGACTATGTGTGGTTGAATTGAATATAAAAGGAATGCCATCGAATTGTGTAGAAAGGATTGCTAGTGTTAGAATGCATTTGAAATAATTGTTGAAGTTGGGATATGATTGTTGGTATTGTTGTTGATAATTTGGCCGAGATGAATTCTCGGATTTGTTATTGATAAATTGGCCGAGTTGAATTCTCGGATTTGCTAAGTAAGCGATGATACTTATCTCGGGGTAACTCTATTCTTGATTCCGAGCTTGTTAATGATTCTTATTCACTCCTTGATGTGAGTATGCTTAGTATAGTCGAGATTATCGTATGATTGAATAACGAGCAAAGCATAAAGAGTTCTGTAAGTAGTAATGTCCCTAACTTTCGTGGATGGTCTCGGATTGTTTTGGAAATGTTCGTAGAGGTTTCTATAATGAATAACGTTCCTAACTTTCATATGCTAACTCGGATTGTTTTGGAAACGTAGCGTAACGATATCCATAATGAATCCATTCCTAGATTTAGGATATCCTGAGTTCTTTGACCTCTTAAGCCCGAAGGGGCATCCTCAAATTGTGCGACTTTATAATGCTGTCGAAATCCCGAAGGGGATATTCATAAGGTCTTTCTCTTACCTATGCATTTTACATTTAAATTTGTGAGTCTCGAAGGAGACAAATGAAAAGGGTTTGATTTCATACATGACGTCCACAATAGTTTTTTCTAAATGATTTCATGAAGTGACTGATCGTGCTATATCGCATATGGCCTCGGCTTAAGTCCGGGTGTGCTATGGCCTCAGCTGATCCCTGAGGGTGCTATGGCCTCAGCTTATGTCTGAGCGTGCTATATAACATATGGCCTCAGTTTATGTTATGCCAATTGAGTTGTGCATATGGTTTTACTAATAATTTTGAGAAAAAAACAGTTTTATACTAAAGGAAACATAAAGTTAGATTTTCAAAACCACTCCGAAGGGGGTGCGACATTTTACTATTTAGATTTTCAAAACCACTCCGAAGGGGGTGCGAGATTTTACTATTTAGACTTTCAAAACCACTCCGAAGGGGGTGCGAGATTTTCGAGCCTAAGCGATTGGATGATTTCATAACGTGACTAAGAGAAAGGGGAGAAGTTCCCGTTTGAAACTAAAGCTACTTCGAAGGGAGTCTTTCGATGGTTTTCAAAGATTTTCATGCATTTGCATATTTACATACATGCACGACATCATCATTATCATTATTAAGCCGGAAGCAGCTGCCCGAAGGGGCCATTATCATTATTATGCCGGAAGCGGCATGCCCGAAGGGGCCATTATCATTATTAAGCCGGAAGCGGCTGCTCGAAGGGGCCATTATCATTATTAAGCCGGAAGCGGCTGCCCGAAGGGGCCATTATCATTATTATGCCGGAAGCGGCATGCCTGAAGGGGCCATCATTGCTACGCCGGAAGCGGCCGTCCGAAGGGACTATTTGGTTAGCATGTCGGAAGCGACACGTGGTGTTAGATTGCATCATTTTCTTAAAGAATGTGTGTTCACTTGCATTATTTACTTAAGGATTGTTTGAGACCCCGGGTATATATTTATGCTTCTTCCAGCGAAGGCTGGAGGTATTGAGTTTGATTGTGATTTCTTCTCTCCTAAATTAAGCTGTGGTAATGATTTGTTACCGCTTTACATATTCAGTACATATTCCGTATTGACCCCCTTTCTTCGGGGGCTACGTTTGTTGCCACGCAGGTACACCCAGATGAGTACAAGACTTTGCTAAAGGTGTTCTAGCGGGATTGGCGAGCTCCATCTCAGTTCGGAGTGTTGCCGGGTCAAAGTACTTATGTTATCGTATTTTGTATATTTTAGAGACTTTGCAGACAATGTCCTGTGGATAGGGCGTCGAGAAGTGCGAATCATTTATTGATGTTAAAAGAGTACGTGTTTTCAGATGACTTCAGTTGGTTTAAAGTTCGTAATTGACCGAAAGTTTACAAAATCTGTATAAAGACAATGATCTCTATTTGGAAAAGTTTCATGTTTTAAAAGTTTTTGAAATGACATATTTTGGTAAAGCGACTGTTTAAGGGTTCGCTTGACTCTGATGAGAGTCGGGTGCCCATCATGCCCTATCAAGATTAGGGTGTGACAAAATCTTCTATAATAACCTGCCAATCCCAGAAAACTACGGATTTCTGTAGGCGTTGTAGGCCTTGGCCAAGTCTTCATAGCCTCAATCTTCTGAGTGTCGACTCGAATGCCATCATCTGAAATAACATGGCCCAGAAATGTTACAGAATTTAGCCAAAACTCGCACTTTGAAAATTTTGCATACAATTCTCGGGCTCGAAGGATACCAAGTACGATACGTAAATGATTTACATTTTCTGATTCTGTGCGAGAATATACCAAGATGTCATCAATGAATACTATCACGCATAAATCCAAGAGTGGCTTGAATACATTATTCATCAGATTCATGAACACTGTCGGAGCATTAGTCAACCCAAACGACATCACTCGGAATTCATAGTGTCCATATCTCGTTCTGAAGGCTGTTTTGGGAATATCCGTTTCTCTAACTCTCACTTGATGATAACCTGAACTCAAGTCTATTTTGGAAAACCAGTTGGCACCCTGTAGTTGATCAAACAAATCGTCAATCCTTGGGAGAGGATATTTGTTCTTTATCGTCACTTTGCTCAATTGCCTATAATCGATGCACATTCGTAGGGATCCGTCTTTCTTTCTCATGAACAAGACTGGGGATCCCCACGGTGATGAACTGGGTCTAATAAACCCTTTTTCAAGAAAATCTTTCAGCTGTGCCGGAGACATCCGATAAGGAGACATAGAGATAGGCTTGGTGTCTGGGTTTAATTCTTTCAATTCTGCCGGAGACATCCGATAAGGAGGAATAGAGATAGGCTTGGTGTCCGGCAACACATCGATGGCGAAATTAATCTCTCTTTCTGGAGGAAGATCTGGAAGCTCATCTGGAAATACATTTGGAAATTCATTCACTACCGGAACTGATTGGAAAGTTGGCGACTCTGCCTCGGTGTCATGTACTCGGACTAGATGATAAATATAGCCTTTAGCTATCATCTTTCTTGCCTTAAGGTAGGAAATAAACCTACCTTTTGGAGATGGTGCGTTACCCTTCCATTCAAGCACGGGCTCTCCCGGAAATTGGAATCGAACTACTTTCAATCGGCAATCAACATTTGCATAGCACGAGGCCAACCAATCCATACCCATAATTACATCAAAATGTAACATTTCCAGCTCGATCAAATCAGCTTTGGTCTGGCGATCACATATCACAATTACACAATTTTTATACACTTGTCTCGCTATCACGGGATCACCAACCGGAGTAGATACCTCAAAAGGTTTGATTGGCTCGGGTTTCACCCCAATACAACCAGCAACATACGGAGTAATATAGGAGAATGTGGAACCGAGATCTATCAATGCATACACATCACGGGAGAATATAGACAATGTACCTGTAACCACATCCGGGGAGGACTCAAGATCCTGCCGTCCGGCTAAAGCATATACGCGGGGCTGAGTGGCACCTAAAGTAGATGCTACCCCTCTGCCTCTATCTCGACCTGCTGACATCTGTAGGGTCTACCCTACCGGGCGCACTGAGGAAGAACTAGCTGCTGAACCTGTGGGCTGAACCCCACCTCTACCATACCGCGAGGGACAATCTCGCATCAAATGCCCAGTCTGTCCACAAACATAACAAGCATCTGTGTCCTGGCGACATAGCCCTGAGTGTAATTTCTGGTACCGGCTACATCGTGGAACTGGTGGTCTCCTTTGACTATAATCACCCCAAAACTAAGAACCCATAGCTCTCGAACTCTGACCCTGTCTTGAAGGAAAATAGCGATCAAATCTCCTATCCGCGAATCGTGGAGGCTCACTAGTCGCTGACTTGCCTGAATGTCGGGAATAAGTTTGCCCCGATCCCCCTCTATAGTCGCTACCTGTCCCCATAGATCTGGTCTGCGTGCTTTGCCTTCCGTCAATATCACGATCACTCCTTTGTGGTTGTCGTCGTCCCTCTAAGTTCTGGGCATGTGCTTGTATTCGGGAAATGTCCATCCCTTCTTGCAAAGAGGCCGTCAAACAATCCTTGAACAAATGTGGTCCCAAACCACTCACATATTGTTATATCCCGTATTTTGCGCATTCGGATATTTTTAGACAATTGCGACAAGTTATAGGCAAGGCCATATTTTGATCTTGTTTGGTATATAAGTTGGTTATAAAAAATTTTGATGTGGAACTATAAAGAGTGGCTAGGGGTAAAAAGGGAAATTCGCAAGATGACTCATAGAAATATTGCGGAAGCCTAAGGGCAAATTTGGAAAATAAATTTTCATGAATCACAAAAAAAAAGGGGCTTAAGTAAATGGGCCAAAGTGGTCGTCCAGAGGTATATGGGCCAAGGCCCATATGGATCCAAAATAAATAACTAAAAGATGATCATGTTTTTCATCTTCCACAATTAGAAACTTCAAGAAGTTTGGAGAGAAACAAACAAGGCCTATTCGGCCAAGGAAAAAGAAAAGAAGAAATTTTTTGAAGCCTTCAATCTTGATCCAAAAAATTATATTCTTCTAGTATTCCTACTAATTCAAAGGTCCTCTTTAACGTGGTATAATTGTTAGGGCAAGAAGACCTCTCTTTGTGGCAAACTCATAATTATAGCCAAGTGAGAAGTTAAGGAAAAAGGTAAGAATTAATCTTCTTTTATATGTTATGGATGGTTGTGTATGTTGTAGTATGTAAAAATGGGTGAAATTCATGAAAAACATGGATGTATGTTGTGGTTGTATGGTTGTTGTATGATATAGGAGAGAATGAATCAATTATTCTATCTAGTATTTGGTTGTTGTTGTCATGAATCCTATGTTGATAATGAAAGCTTGATGATTCTAGTTGAAGTTGTAAGTGTTGGAGAGTTGTTTAGAAACTAATGTGATGTTAAAAGCCATTTCTTGTATTTATGGAGAACAATGTGGTTAGTGTGTGAATTGTGGGTATAGTTCTTGAATTTGAAAGGAGGAAATGTGTTGTTAAGGTTCTTGTTGCATTTGGAGGGTTTCGGATAAAGTGGAGTATTGGTTGAATTGTTTTAAATATTGTACGGATTGTTTGAAGTATTCTTGAACATTGTTTAAATGGTTGCGGATTAGTATTTGAATATGTAAGCAATTATGAATTGAACGTAAATGGAAAGTCGTCAATGTTTGTAGAAAGAAGTTGTTAATGTTAGTATGCTTTTTGAATTTATTGTAGATATTATTAGAATAACTGTTGGTAAATTTGTTGATAATTTGGCCGAGTTAAATTCTCGGATTTGTTGTTGATGATATAGCCGAGTGGATTCTCGGGGATGGTAGTATTTACAGGGGAAATGCTGCCGAAATTTCTGTACACAAAGTGTTAGTTAAGGATGAGATTCTTGGATATCTATATCTAATGTTTGTTATTCACTAACATTGTTATAGATTCTGGAAAGGCCAAGACATAAGTTCGGATTAGCGTAGAAAGCGGGCAAGGTATGTAAGGCTTACCCTTTCATTCTTTTGGCATGATCTTTATGGAACGAACAAATGACGTATATGTATGATTGCAAAGAAATTCCTATTCTTAGCGCCACTAGGATGGCTAATGTCCTTGATTTCCATAAGTTGTTTCATATGATTTTGATGCGCATCTATGTTGTCCGAAGATCTACTTGATATGTTTCCGAATTGGCATTCGAGAGATAAGCGACTTGGCCAATGTCTTGATTTTCAAATGATTGCACGTCTGACTATTCCGTTAAGTCCTTGATACACTTTGATATGTACATATGATTCCAAAGGCTATATTTGATTTGATCCATACGATATCCGAAAGGTACTTGATATGATTATTGCTTCGATTTTCCAAAAATGGCTTCTGAAATGTTCGTAGAAGGTTCTGTACTTCAAACGCTCATAACTTTCTCATACTAAGTCGGATTGACCCGAAACTTGTTTCGGAGCCTTAGGGTGTCGGAAAGTATACGTGTCCATCGAGTCTTAGAATTGACACATTATGATATATGGATCGGGTCGTACGTTCCACGGCATTATATTAACACATTATGATATATGGATCGGGCCGTACGTGCCACGACATTATATTGATACATGACTTTCGTTTTTGATTTATGCTGATGACATACATGATTTCCGTTTTAAAAAGGCAAGTTCTTTGATATTTTTAAAGATCATGTTTGATTCTGGTAAATCTCTGTTTCAGTTATGATCCTCAAGTGTCAATTTGCGCACCTATCTATCGAGACTTGATTTATATGCATATAGTTTCTCACGACTCTGTTCGTGCAAGCCTCAATATGTCTATTCACCGAGTCCCGAGACGGGTATGTTATCGTGCGCACTCCACTGCATTGTTCACCGAGTCCCTCACTAGAGGGCCGGGTACGGTATATGCATATGATGATGTGATGAGATGATGATATGTTATGGTGGCCAGGAGGGCATATGATGATTTGATTCACCGAGTCCCTCACTAGAGGGTCGGGTACGGTATGTATATATGTATATGCATGATGATATGATGGCATACTGATATGATGATATGACTTCACTCACCGAGTCCCTCACTAGAGGGCCGGGTACGGTATATATATGAAACATGATGTTGACATGCATGACTCTATTCACCGAGTCCCTCACTAGAGGGTCGGGTACGGTGTATGTATACATGTATTCATAAGTACATAAGGACATGATTTCGTCCATCGAGTCCCATAATGGGCCGGGTACGGTATGTGATATGCAAAATGTTTGATTCTGTTCCGTATTACACAGGTACAGCGGTTTCTTTATTATGACACTTGATTCCCGGAATCTCTATTTCAGTTATGACCTTTCCATTTGTATTTCATGTCTTACATACTCGGTACATATTCCGTACTGACCCCCTCTTCTTCGGGGGCTGCGTTTCATGCCCGCAGGTACAGACGTTCGTGTGAGTGACCCGACAGCTTAGGCTATTTGTTCTGCTGCCTTGGAGTGCTCCCTCGTTCTACGACAGCCACGGTGGCTCCTGTATAATGTGTTTGATATATGCGGCCGCTTAAGACAACATTTGCCCTTAATATCTGTAATAATCAATATATGTTGGATATGGATAAGTCATTGATATGCTGATTTGGTAAGTAAGCGTGTATGGGTGTCCATCTCGGGCACTAGTCACGACCCACGGGGTTGGGTCGTGACAAAAATGGTATCAGAGCGGTTTGTCCTCGGAATGTCTATAGGCTGTGTCTAGTAGATTCTTGTTTATCGGTGTGTGGTGCACCACATCTATAAACAGGAGGCTACCAGACATTTAGGATGTTACTTTTTCTTCGCTCTTAGATCGTGCGATAGAGCTGTGTTTATTAGGATGGTTCCCTTCCAACGAAGGCTCCAAAATGAGCGATAGCGTCAGTATTTTGGGAAATTATTTCTGATCCTCTTCCTGCAGGTGATTGTAGATTGACGAAAGATTAAGAGGATAGCTTCTAATAGTGGGGGTGCTAAGAAGGCCCCTAGGATATCTCCTGGACCGAGTAAGAGGAGCCTCAGTTATTCGATTGAGACTCATCCTTCAGAGGACCCAGCAACAGTTCCTGAGTTTTTGACCACCAGGGAAGAGGACCGTGTGGAGGGCAGTTACGATACAGATCCCTCGGAGGACCCGGAGACGATACCTCCAGAGTTTCTTACCCTTAGGGAGGAGGATAGTTATGATACAGATCCATCAGAGTATTCTTCTGGGACACCGGAGGAGGAGATTTCTGGGGCCATGCCAGCTGCTCCTGTGGTGGAGCACTATGTTAGACAGGCCTCCCCGGTGAGTATTACGGACTACTCCAGTCCCTTGTCCTGGCCGTCAGTAAATCAGGAATTGCCTGGTTATCTATACTCCTCTGATTCAGATGCTAGCAATGACGGAAGTCAGATGAGCGGATGGCAGACAGACGATGATGAGGAGCACACTTCACATGGCAGCTCCCCAGATTAGACCCGAAACCGATCGGCTACAGGTATATAAGTTTTCTTGGAATTTTCTATGTATGCGTAACTTCTGTAGAGTCTCATTTAAGGACGGCAAACGGAATTCTAAAAAGGGCCGATAACCCAGTGGTTATAAGTAACGGCGATTGAGATGTCTCCACCACCAGTGGGAATTTAGAAACCCCGGATGAGAGGTAATCATATGTACAGATGGAAGTGAATATTGAGGATTCAAAAGGGCAACACGGTAATTGTATGGTCGAAAAAGTAAAAGGATCCTCTCTAGATCGGAGTAGGACCCGCTATGAGAACCTTTTGAAAGTTGTTAAGACCTCGACTTGCTTTAGATTACGTGATAAAGGTCGTACGGGGAAGTGGATATAATTGTACCAGCATTAACGCATCAAAATGCATTAAAGTTTTAAGGTTAAGCGTGCTAGGGCCAGAGCAATTTTGGGATGGGTGACCCCCTGGAAAGTGTACTAAAACTTCCACAAATATAGATATAAGGGACAAACAGGAAATTGGGGTAACCTAAAGGAAATTAGAATATGCAGAATGGATAGAAACCTTAAAGAGGTCGCGTGAGCTAAGGCAGACTAAATTGGTGAAGAAGGAAGAAAGCGCAACACAGCTCTGGGATCAGAGTAAGTTTGAATAGCGTTTGAAATTTTTTTGTAAGCGAAGTGGTAGTGAATGTATATGTATGTATGACTGTATCGATCGATAGGTAAAACCTAGCAACCAGTGTTGCGACGTATGGAAGACGTTAACTGGACGGAATTCAAGAGACAAAGCGAAAGGTATGGTACAGATGTTATGAGATAAACTGATACTGATTTCACTACAGGTTAGGATTGGAAGATTCTAATATAACGATATTTGGAAAGAAAAGAGGGTAAGTAAATGGAAGACAAGGAAATCAAAATGTCGGAAAAAGTGAAAAAGTAAGAAATATAATTAAGCAAAGCCACTAAAAGAACCGACGGGCAAAGCATGAAATTATTTGCATAGAAATCTGAAGGACAGATCTGTAAGGGAATTAGAATGTAAAAATATAAGACAAAAAGAGGGACAAACCTGAAAAAGGTTAACGGTGGAAATAGGACAAGCATATGGGAGTACGGAGGATACTCTAATAAGTTGGCGATCGCCGACTGATTACTTATCAAAGGAAGGACTAAGATAATGAGTTGACGTAGTTGATAAGAAAACCTATGAAATAGAATGAGGATTCATATGAAAACTGAGAAATTCGATTATTGAAAAAAATAGAATGAAAGATGAGGAGCGGGCATGAAGGAACGGACAGCTTGGCCGAATCCTCTATTGTGGGAGGATATAATTACAAAGGGATAATCGCGTAGCCATGTTGGTATAGTTGTTTTGAACATAGAGAAGCCTTCCTGGAGGGTGACTTAAGAATGAAACCGATGGCTGGATAGAAGGAAAAGGAGAGAGGTTAGGAAGAATATTGTTACACATAAAGGACAGAGGTTTGTCAAAATGGAAAAAGTAAGCGTCAGAAATGGATGGCCTTATGAGTATTCCGATTAAATACGAGGATGTAGTTCACGAGGAGGTAGACATGACAGACTCCGTGATGGAGGAGCTTCAATTGTAAGAAGATCACAGAAAAGCGATAGTCACTCAAAGGGCATAGTCGTATATAGACCCCCTTAATAAAGGGGGGGGGGGGGAAGAACATACTAGACCTAAATTGAATTATGATAATTCAAGCCCAGAAAAGGAGACTTGTTAACTCGGGGCCATAGTTTGGGGTATGTGGGCATATCACAAAGGCTACGAAAGGACATAGAAATAAATTGACGACGAGTGTACTATGAGGTAGATATAGGGAGAAGATAAGGAGGACGCATAGAAAGAATGCTTTATGCTGACACGAGCCTCGACATTCCTCGATCATGGTTTTAATTCCCCGTACAGAGCGGAACTTGCGTAGTACCTAGATATGTAAAGATGTTGCCAGTTAAGAAATTTACTGAACTCGAATCATAAGTTGTCATGAGTATAGTTGGACTGCGAAGGATAAAAGATGGCAAAGTAATATCACATACATACGTTTTGGATATTGATGAACTAGTCTTGGAAAGGAACATAACCCTTAAGCTCATTAGCGACAAAGTCATGATTGGATAAACAATTAGAATGTAATACCAAAGAGATCAACACAAAGAATATGCCATGTATGAGCAGGGTAATTTCCCATTACCAAGGTAACAAAGAGTGAGAGGGAAAGAATACTTAAGGGCCGAAAATCGACGTCGACACATAGAGTTCCAGGTTAGCGATGATTATTCCTGAAGACGTCACCTATGGAAGGTATAATAAGACTCGGCAGGAAGGGAAAGCTCAATCCAAGATATAGTAGACCTTATCAAATTGTCTGCAGTGTTGGCAAAGTCACCCACGAATCAGAGTTACCACCGAATTAGAAGCGGTACATCCAGTTTTCCACGTGCCTATGCCTTGCAAATGTGTTGGTGGCCCTTCCCAAGTGTTTCATAGAAATGATATCTAAGTGACAGCGAAGCTACCGTATAAGGAATAGTCTATGTCTATAACGGATGGTCAGGTGAGGAAGTTATATGCCAAAGACATGGTTCCGGTTAGAGTATTGCGGCCATACAATAATAAAGAGGAGACGATCTGGGAAGCCGAAAGAAGAAATGAAAAAAGAGTACCCCTATTTATTTGCTACGCCCACAGGCAATCTAGGCTTCTAAAATGGATATGTTAAATGATCGTATGTGATAACTATAAAGGAAACCTCCCCGAAGTATTATAATGCACCATGAGGCCAGCTCAACATTCGAGGACGAATGTTCTAAAAGGGGGGGGGGGGGGAGGATGTTATATCCCGTATTTTGCGCATTCGGATATTTTTAGACAATTGCGACAAGTTATAGGCAAGGCCATATTTTGATCTTGTTTGGTATATAAGTTGGTTATAAAAAATTTTGATGTGGAAATATAAAGAGTGGCTAGGGGTAAAACGGGAAATTCGCAAGATGGCTCATAGAAATATTGTGGAAGCCTATGGGCAAATTTGGAAAATAAATTTTCATGAATCACAAAAAAAAAGGGCTTAAGTAAATGGGCCAAAGTGGCCGTCCAGAGGTATATGGGCCAAGGCCCATATGGATCCAAAATAAATAACTAAAAGATGATCATGTTTTTCATCTTCCACAATTAGAAACTTCAAGAAGTTTGGAGAGAAACAAACAAGGCCTATTCGGCCAAGGAAAAAGAAAAGAAGAAAAATTTTGAAGCCTTCAATCTTGATCCAAAAAATTATATTCTTCTAGTATTCCTACTAATTCAAAAGTCCTCTTTAACGTGGTATAATTGTTAGGGCAAGAAGACCTCTCTTTGTGGCAAGCTCATAATTATAGCCAAGTGAGAAGTTAAGGAAAAAGGTAAGAATTAATCTTCTTTTATATGTTATGGATGGTTGTGTATGTTGTAGTATGTAAAAATGGGTGAAATTCATGAAAAATATGGATGTATGTTGTGGCCGTGTGGTTGTTGTATGATATAGGAGAGAATGAATCAATTATTCAATCTAGTATTTGGTTGTTGTTGTCATGAATCCTATGTTTATAATGAAAGCTTGATGATTCTAGTTGAAGTTGTAAGTGTTGGAGAGTTGTTTAGAAACTAATGTGATTTTAAAAGCCATTTCTTGTATTTATGGAGAACAATGTGGTTAGTGTGTGAATTGTGGGTGTAGTTCTTGAATTTGAAAGGAGGAAATGTGTTGTTAAGGTTCTTGTTGCATTTGGAGGGTTTCAGATAAAGTGGAGGATTGGTTGAATTATTTTAAATATTGTACGGATTGTTTGAAGTATTCTTGAACATTGTTTAAATGGTTGCGGATTAGTATTTGAATATGTAAGCAATTATGAATTGAACGTAAATGGAAAGTCGTCAAAGTTTGTAGAAAGAAGTTGTTAATGTTAGTATGCTTTTTGAATTTATTGTAGATATTGTTAGAATAACTGTTGGTAAATTTGCTGATAATTTGGCCGAGTTAAATTCTCGGATTTGTTGTTGATGATATAGCCGAGTGGATTCTCGGGGATGGTAGTATTTACAGGGGAAATGCTGCCGAAATTTCTGTACACAAAGTGTTAGTTAAGGATGAGATTCTTGGATATCTATATCTAATGTTTGTTATTCACTAACATTGTTATAGATTCTGGAAAGGCCAAGACATAAGTTCGGATTAGCGTAGAAAGCGGGCAAGGTATATAAGGCTTACCCTTTCTTTCTTTTGGCATGATCTTTATGTAACGAACAAATGACGTATATGTATGATGGCAAAGAAATTCCTATTCTTAGAGCCACTAGGATGGCTAATGTCCTTGATTTCCATAAGCTGTTTCATATGATTTTGATGCGCATCTATGTTGTCCGAAGATCTACTTGATATGTTTCCGAATTGGCATTCGAGAGATAAGCGACTTGGCTAATGTCTTGATTTTCAAATGATAGCACGTCTGACTATTCCGTTAAGTCCTTGATACACTTTGATATGTACATATGATTCCAAAGGCTATATTTGATTTGATCCATACGATATCCGAAAGGTACTTGATATGATTATTGCTTCGATTTTCCAAAAATGGCTTCTGAAATGTTCGTAGAAGGTTCTGTACTTCAAACGCTCATAACTTTCTCATACTAAGTCGGATTCGGAGCCTTCGGGTGTTAGAAAATATACGTGTCCATCGAGTCTTAGAATTGACACATTATGATATATGGATCGGGCCGTACGTTCCACGGCATTATATTAACACATTATGATATAAGGATCGGGCCGTACGTTCCACGGCATTATATTGATACATGTCTTTCATTTTTGATTTATGCTGATGACATACATGATTTCCGTTTTAAAAAGGCAAGTGATTTGATATTTTTAAAGATCATGTTTGATTCTGGAAAATCTCTGTTTCAGTTATGATCCTCAAGTGTCAATTTGTGCACCTATCTATCGAGTCTTGACTTATATGCATATAGTTTCTCACGACTCTGTTCGTGCAAGCCTCAATATGTCTATTCACCGAGTCCCGGGCCGGGTATGTTATCGTGCGCACTCCACTGCATTGTTCACCGAGTCCCTCACTAGAGGGCCGGGTACGGTATATGCATATGATGATGTGATGAGATGATGATATGTTATGGTGGCCAGGAGGGCATATGATGATTTGATTCACCGAGTCCCTCACTAGAGGGCCGGGTACGGTATGTATATATGTATATGCATGATGATATGATGGCATACTGATATGATGATATGACGTCACTCACCGAGTCCCTCACTAGTAGGCCGGGTACGGTATATATATGATATATGATGTTGACATGCATGACTCTATTCACCGAGTCCCTCACTAGAGGGCCGGGTACGGTGTATGTATACATGTATTCATGATGACATAAGGACATGATTTCGTCCACCGAGTCCCATAATGGGCCGGGTACGGTATGTGATATGAAAATGTTTGATTCTGTTCCGTATTACACAGGTACAGTGGTTTCTTTATTATGACACTTGACTCCCGGAATCTCTATTTCAGTTATGACCTTTCCAGTTGTATTTCATGCCTTACATACTCGGTACATATTCCATACTGACCCCCTCTTCTTTGGGGGCTGCGTTTCATGCCCGCAAGTACAGACGTTCGTGTGAGTGACCCGACAGCTTAGGCTATCTGTTCTGCTGCCTTGGAGTGCTCCCTCGTTCTAGAGCCCATATTTTGGTACATACTCTTCCGTTATATATATATGTACGTGTATATTCAGGGGTACGGCGGGGCCTTGTCCCGTCATATGATTCTGTTGTGTTTGTTAGAGGCCTGTAGACATATATGTGGGTCATGGATCGTTATTGTTCGGTTATTGTTCGGTCGTTATATACTTATGTATATGCTTTGGACGATATGTTCTACGACAGCCATGGTGGCTCCTGTATAATGTGTTTGATATATACGGCCGCTTAAGACAACATTTGCCCTTAATATCTGTAATAATCAATATATGTTGGATATGGATAAGTCATTGATATGATGATTTGGTAAATAAGCGTGTATGGGTGTCCATCACGGGCACTTGTCACGGCCCACGGTGTTGGGTCGTGACACATATCTATGTACCCGATCTGCCATGTCGGCCACCATGGTCGGGGCATACTTAGCCAATGAATAAAATTGAAGGCTATATTCCAGGGCACTCATGCTTCCTTGCTTCAAATTTAGAAATCTATCTGCTCTAGCACGGTAGACCTCGGGTGGCAAGTAATGACGAATGAAAGCATCTACGAATTCTTTCCAAACCGGAGGAGGCACATTCTCTTCTCTTGATAATACCTAGTTATTATACCATAAGACTGCCACATCCCGGAATCTATAAGATGACAACTCCACGGATTCAGTTTCAGAGGCATGGACAATCCTCAACTTCCTCAACATCTCTTCAATGAAACCTTCAGGTCTTCATCCGGATTTGACCCGAAAATCTCCGGAGGATTTAGACACATAAAATCACAGGCTTTGGTACTTGCTGCGCGATCACTTGAACTCGCATTTTGCCGTTGTGCCTGTGCGGCAACCAGTTTTGTCAATAGATGTATGGCCTCGGTCACTTGTTGACCCGAGGCAACCGGTGGAAGAATTGGAGCTGGAGCTCCTCCTTGTTCTTCCACGTTAGGCGGGGTGGAGGAAATATTAGATAAGGCCTCATTATGTGATTCGCCTTCTTCTATATTCATCGGAAGCTCTCTCTCTACCCGCCCCTTTGCCGTAGTCTTGCCCTTCTGGGCGGCTGTAGCTTTTCCCTTTGGCGGCATTCCGAAACCACAACACACTATTAGGGAGGATAAAATCTTATGCACGGCTATATCGCACGATCTCATAAGAAGAAGGATGGTCATTTTTCCTAAATGCCCTGTAGCCTCTTATTTAATGATGTGGCACGCAACACACCATAAACAAGACTCTACTAGACACGGCTCGTAGACACATCCTAGGACTGAACTGCTCTGATACCACTTTTGTCACGACCCAACTAGGGGCCGCGACGGGTACCCAGGGCTAACCACCGAGCACCGCTCGTTCTATTACTCATCATACTCATTTAATGCTCTTCGATCAATTTTATACTCAAATTATAAGGAAAATCATCTTTCATTTTAAAACATAATACTTTTACATACATAGGCCTTTAGGCAATCAAAATAATATATGTATACATATACATAATGGCAATCTCGTGAGACCATATAACCCACGCTGCGTATCTACGAGCCTCTACTGGAGTGTTAGACGTAAGGACGGGACAAGACCCCGTCATGCCCAAAATACATATACATGAATATACACAAAAGAATAATCAAGCACCTCCGGAACAAAGGAGTGCTTTCAATCAGCTGACAGCTCCTACGAATCGGGACCAAGCTCGCCTCCCTGTCTACCTATGGGAATGAACAGAGTGTCCAAAGAAAGAGGACGTCAGTACGAATATTGTACTGAGTATTTAAGACAAGAAGGAAATAGATATAACAGAGGGATCATAAACCATAAGGGAAATACATAACCTGCATCGGGGTCATAGGAAAATACATTTCTTACATATATCATATTTTTCATAATCATGGTATATATATGTCATCATATCACATATATCATCACATCGTAGTCCTCATCGTTAACCCGCGTCCGGGTAACCATCATATGCCGCCCACTAGTAGTGATCATTCCCGGCCCTCTAGGCTCGGTGTAAACATAGCATCCCGCCTTAGCGGTGATATGCCCGGTCATCTAGGCACGGTGGAATCATATGCAGCCCGCCTTAGCAGTGACATGCCCGGCCATATTGGCGCGGTGGAATCATATCGTCATATAGTCAATCATAACCCATCATTATTACACATGCTCATCATAGTATGCTCGTCATAACATGCTCATCATAATATGCTTATCATAATACATGCATAGGGCTCAAGGACAACTATACTTCATCGAGGTGACGTAAGGTCGTGATTCCCCGATTTCATTATGGAGCATTCATTGACATTCTGCCTCACCTTGAAGGAATTTGCATATAAGGTGAGTGTAAGAAATAAATAACATAATTAATGTTATAGGATCATTATATCATACATTTTAAAATCTCTATACTTTAACTCATCATCATTATTACCAGGTTTATAATATATCTCTTATCTTATATTGCTATTCATGGACATAGACCTTTAGCTTTCCGGAATGTAAGAATTCATGAAAAGGAAAGAAGAGTCACGATATAGGATTCATGCCATTAGAAGGAAAGGACTAGCCTCACATACCTTTTTCGTTTAACTAATCTATCGCTTGCTTGTTCTCCTTTAATGCACACATTCTACCTTCAAGAAAATTCTTATCAACATTAGCTAACAATTATAAGAACGGACTTACTAACGCTAGAGAAAATTGGGCAGCATTTCCTTTGTTTTTACTACTTCTCCTATGTTCTATATCAACTCCCACACGCTCACAACAACATTCACAATATTGCAAACAACATTCATCATTTATCCACATTTACCACAATTCACCCTTTCCCGTCAATTTCTCCACAATTATGGTTATAGCTCACTATCGCATTTTCTAACATATAATACTTATTTCATGGTCTAAATGTCATTCATAACGTATTCACGATCACAACATACCAACATTCATCATTCATCCCAACCACTATTCAATAATGACACTATTCACTCATTTATGACCCATTTTCTATGTCTTTCTACAATTCAAGTGTCTTAGCCTTCCAATACCTTAAAAAACATGATATGGTCATGAAACGTACCTTAGATGATGGATGAACAAGCCTTGAGTGGAAATACTCTTCTAGCAACAAAACCCTATTTCACTTCCCTTGGGTTTTCTTGAGGTAGATGAACTTTGGCTAGGTTTTATACACTTATTTTAATGGATTTGAAATAGTTGATCTTGATTTTCCTTTGATTTCTTGTGGATGAAGAGTGGAGAGAATATTTTAGAGTTTTCTTGAAGTGTAGAGAGTGGAAGTGAATTGAAATGAAATGAAAAAGGGTCCATTATAATGAATTAAAAGCTTGCCGGATCAACTTATATAGACCAACATACGGTCCGTATATTTTTCACTGACCGTAGGTTGGACCGTATGTTTGGTCCAGTGAGATATGTTATGCTGGGCTGAATCCACAGTTGGACATACGGTCCGTGGATTTTATACGGCCAGTATGTCTGGCCGTATAATGTCCAGTTATCCGGAACTTGTTTTCGTCGACTCGTTTGACCTCCGATCCTTATGGAACCTTCTTAACACTTGTTTAACACCTCGACACCAATCTAAGGGAAGTTATCACTTATCTCCAAGACATCATTATGCCATCCTTAATTCGTTGTCCATAATTCCTACCCGATACATAACATATCCTTTACTTTCTTCGTCAAACTTCTTTCTTTACGTCTAATGTCTTTGAATCTCGATTAAGATCATCAAATCTTATTTCTTACTTATCCAAATCACCATATACCTCGTGTTCCTCGCTATCCTATTCACTGTATATTAACGGGGAATTTTTCAAGGTGTGACATAAACGGAAGAAGAACTCAAGGTAAGAAGTTTTAGAGATGTTATAAGCAAAGTCGGGAAGAAAGACGAGGAGTAAGGTATAATCGAGACTTCATAAAGGACGTGGTGAATCTCGATGTCCCTGTTAACTTGTAGGTCCAGAAAATCGTTAGTTATCAAAGACAGAGGTGTGAAAAGACAGAAAAGAAGGCATCGGAATTGGATCCAACCCTTATAAGTATTCTAATTGAATACAAAAGTGTAACAGGCAAAAAGATAGATAAGTCAGACCACACGATGACGAAATCCCGACCTTAAGAAGATCGTGAAGGGCAGCAGATAATTATCGAAGATGATGAATACTCGAAAGCTATTGGTGTATAAGGACCTCCTTAATAAGGGGGAAGAACATATTAGACTTGAAAGAAACTATGATGTTCTCAAACATCGGAAGAAGAAATTTATTAGCTCAGGGCTAGAGTTCAAGGCGTAGTGGCATATCTGGAAGGTATCAGAAAGAAGCAGAAACAAATTGACAATAAGTGTACCATGAGGCAGACATAGGAAGAAAGTATGGAAGACACCTTAAGAGAATGCTTCACGCCGACATGAGCTACGATATTTCTAGACTATGGTTTGAAACCCCCGCATAGGGCAAAATTGCACCGTACCTATGTATGCAACGACATGTCCTAAAAAGTAATAAAGAGAGCAAGAAAGGTTTTCAAGTCAAATTTAGAAGGATGATAGAGAGGACGGCGAATCCAAGAATGACAACAAAAAGGGGGGGGGGGGGGGGGGGGGGGGATTTTAGCACAAGAAGGGATAACAATTGTAGCTAAAAGGACAATGATTGGTAGTTTGGTAATTTTCCGAAGAGAGGAAGACGCTGCTCTTATGAATGGAAATAAAAGAGTTCACTGGATATTAGAAATCATTTCATGGATCACTAATTATACTAAACATGAGAGCATATGCAATGGAGTATATGAACCATCAACATGAAGCTATGCCTAGCTATAATTGCAAAAAGGCCACATCAGAAAGCCAATAAGGAATAACGACGGATTAAGTGACCGACGGTACAAGGAAATCGAAGCTAGATATATATATATATATGTTGTAAGAGAGTCGTAATGGAGTAAGAATTGCCGTAGCCCTATGATTTTGGGTTGTATTGCAAGATTTGAGGGAAGGAGGTTAAAGAAACAGTTGTGGCATAAGCTCAAAAATGTGGCGACCTACAAAAAATGTCGTAATGGAGTAAGAATTGCCGTAGCCCTATGATTTTGGGTTGTATTGCAAGATTTGAGGGAAGGAGGTTAAAGAAACAGTTGTGGCAGAAGCTCAAAAATGTGGCGACCTACAAATTTAGTTAAACTCGGAATATGAGTTTTCCATAAGTGTAATTGTACTGCGAAGGATAATAAATGGCGAAGAAACATTATGTATATACGTATTTTGGATATTGATATAACTGGTCTTGGAAAGGAACTGGGGAGAATAACTTAAGGGATATAGCCATTATGCTCAATAGCGACAAAGTAATGTTGAATAAGCATTTGGAATGTAAGGGTAAGAGAGACGGCGACAAGGATGTAAGGATTAGAGAGACGGCGACAAGGATGTAAGGATTAGAGAGACTGACTAATGAACTACAAAGAATCGGTACAATGTGTATCTAAGATCAACAGATATCAAAAAGAGTAGCCCGAGATGGCCCCGAAGGAGTAAACGCAAAGAGGGCACCGTATATGAGAAAGGTAATTGCCCACTAACAGGGAAACAAGGAGCGAGAAAAAGAGAAAACTTGCAGTACGATGAATAGTTATGGCACGACAAGTCAAGACTACAATAATGGAGATAGAATGAGAGCGAGATACTAGTTAATTTCTGATTATGTACATGAGGGCAAAGAACTGAAAGAAGTTGACTGAAGGCAATAAAAGAATTAAGGAAGAATGAGAAGAGACTGACCCAAGTTATAGTTTAAGAAAATGGTAATCGGACCCTAGAGGAAGAATAGCTGTTCTAAAGAATCAAAGATGATGTCGTGGGTTGACAATACACAACATTCGAGGACGAATGTTTCTAAGGGGGGAACAATGTTACACCCTGAATAATTTCGCGCAACCTAGACTACAGAAAGCATAGTGTGAGCCCGAACAAGAGTAAAGTCATGCGAGTATTAAGAAGAAAGGATATATTATAAGAGTGAATAATGGCATATATATGATATGTGGAGACCATATGGGGTGAATCGGTTCATATGTCACTTGACGAAAAGCCCTCATTACTGTATGCTAAGTGGGGCCCACACGTTGGGAGTTTTATAAAGGACATATGAAGAGATATATGGGTAGTACATGGAAAGTTGAGCAAGTCCTAAGAAGGACCCTTAAGCCAAATATGGGCACAAGCCCTCCAAAGAGATAATTTAAAGAAACATTTTCGGATGATCTGACTTGGAGGGGCCAATACGATATTATAAGTTTGGAATTTGGAAAAACACAAAAAATGAAAGTTGTAGATATTTGAATTATATTTTCAACCATAGGTCGTGGGACCTCACACTATATCGGGATCGAGAGTTATAACCTTTTTACTGAACGAAGGCGCAAGCAAAAAAGCTAAGCCAGCGCGAACGCGCCCAAAGGGGGCGCGATCGCACTGAAGGAATATTAAGTCGGTCCAGGCAGAACCTAGACCGCTATTTAAAGGGGCTTACCCCTCATTTTCCTCAAAAAACACCTCAAATATTCTCCAAAAATCTAGAGAATTCTCACCAAACCCCCAAGCAAACATTTTAGCCCAAACCAGGTAAAAATTCCCAATTTCTGGTCCAGGCGACATATAGTTACAACTACAAAATTGTATAGTAAAGCGTTGTGGCTTAATTCTTTGGTGGGGAAGTGAAGATAATGTAGTATTACCAAGAGAAAGGTATGAATCTCTTTCTATTTATGTTAATACCGACTTATTTACGAAGATAGCATGGTTAAATAATTTATAACGGGTTGGTTAGTAATGGAAGTTGGAAAACAGCGTGTGGGCTGTTCTATGGACTACTTTGGTGTTAGAAATTATTCTATTGATGTTGGTATTGTTATTGTTGTTGTTGGTTGTTGAATTGAGAATTCGGGCTAGGCATATAAATAGGGGAAATGATGCCCGATTTTCGGCAGAATATAGGATAGTATGATTTGTATCTTGGAACAAGTGTGCGATAAAAAGGCTAACGTTAGTGTAAATCCTTTTAAATGTAGACTTTCGAGCTCGGACGAATAAGCGTAGCTAATAAGAGGTGGAACAGGTATGTTAAGGCTCGTCCCTTTCTTTCAAAGGCATGATTCCTATGTTATGATTCCATAAATATTTCCATAACCTCCTTGTTTTCAAAAGCTCGAATTTCATGACTCTTAAAGCCTCTTATGATGTTCAATGGAATATGTTCTATGATGATTGTGACGATGATGATGATTCTTTTCTTTTGAAACTCCAAAGCTATGATTTGAGGGCATTATGAGATTATTGAGCCATTCCATGAATCCCTTAACCGTACTTATTTTTGATGGTCTCACCTCATGTTACTCGTTCCTTCGAGGTGAGATATAGTGATGATAAACGATTCTATTTTCAGTGCTACCCAAGTTCATGATTCTCGAGACTCCCGTGACATAGTTGATTTCATCTTGCGATGGTTGATCCTTCAAAGATTGATATGATGATAATGCTAATGCTAATGATGATGTTGATTTCATTTATGCATTTATATATATATATATATATATATATATATATATATATATATATATATATATATATATATATATGTATGCATGCATTGCCTCCCTCTGATCAGTTGGGGATAACATCGAGTCCCACAAGGGCCGAGTACGGATAACATCGAGTACCGCAAGGGCTGGGTACGGATAACATCGAGTCCAGCAAGGGCAGAGTACGGATAAAATTGAGTCTCGCAAGGGGCAGAGTACGGATAACATCGAGTCCCGCAAGGGCCAAGTACGGATAACATCGAGTCGCGCTAGGGCCGAGTATGAATAACACCGAGTCCCGAAAGGGCCGGGTAAGATAACACCATGTAAGACGCTATGTGTATATATATATGTATTACCGCACCTTAACGGCCAGACGAGATATTATATACGGATGTGTATGGAAAAGTTCTTAAAAAGCTAAGCATGCACGACATTCACCTTAAAAGGGCATTCAGAAGCATAGGTTGACTTTTTATATATTACTTTATCTTCATACGTTCATTGTATTATTTTCCATGTTCAGTACCTCTTGCTATGTTACTATTCATGCCTTACATACTTAGTACTATATTCATACTAACGTCCCTTCTTGTAGACGCTGCGTTCATGCCCTCAGGATCAGGTAGCCAGTCGGACGATCCGCATCAGTGGGACCTCCCCTTAGCAGCAGTCAGCATGCTCCATTGCTCCGAAACTTCATCCTTTTTTGGTATGCTATCTTGTTATATGGGTACGGCGGGGCCTTGTCCTGTCCTTTCTATAGTTGTACTCTATAGAGGTCTGTAGACAATGATATGTAGTCGTGATGTTATGCAGTCTCGTCGGTGCTTGTTTTGTTGTACAATATATATGTAGCGGCCAAATCAGCTCGCGCTGTTACTCTCAGTACTTATGTTTATCTATATATATATGCGTTGGCCATGAGTTCCACTGTGGTGCCTTTTATATTAATTTCTTCCGGAGACAGCATAACTCAGTTACAGATTGTGTATGGGCCCAGGATAGTCGGTGAGAAGTAAGTGCAAGCATAGGAGTGATTAGCCAGTAATGGTCGGGCACTTGTTACGGCCCATCGGTTTGGGTCGTGACAAATTCAAAAGTTGAAAAGTTTTTTTTATAGCAAAAAAGGGTAAATACAAGGTTGAGTGGGTCCCAAGAAGTCAGCAAATTCAGAATAGCTAGCACAATTCTCGAACCAAAGGAGATACAGTCGAATTTGACTGAAGCTGCTGTCATCAAGTTATACGGACCGTATATTTTTATACGGCCCGTGAAACTTGGTCGTGGAATAGGAGCTAGTTTGGAGAGTTTCTGTTACATTTGATCAGTCGAATACGACCGTATTATACGGATCGTATAATTTTATACGACCCGTGAAACTTGGTCGTAGAATAGGAGCTGGTTTGGATAGTTTCTGCTAGAACTTGGTCCTTCAAATACGGACATATTATACGGACCGTACAATTTTATGCGGCCCGTGAAATCTGGCCGTTAAAGTTATTATTGGTCGTGAAATACTATCTTCCGCAAAAATTCTAAGGTGATCGTTTCTTGATTCAACATCGATTTCTATCACTCCTAATTCATTTCAATTTCAAAATTTTCTTAGGAGTGCTTGTTTGATTGTGTCCCTAATCCTTTAGTAGGGAGCGAAAAAAAATTCTTTGATTTCCCAAGCCTCAAATATTGTTCTCAAATCAATTCACTTATCAAAAATTTCTTGAGCCTTGATTGTAAGTGATCCCTATTCCTTAGGTAGGGAACAAAAAAAAAGTATGGAATTTTAAAATTTTTAGTTGTTTCAAATTGATACCTTAGATCACTTGGGGCTTCACGGCCGCGTTTTCAGGTTATCACCTACCGGGGCCCAAAATTTCATTTATTTTCCGATTTTATCATTTCAATTTCTTGTGTCTCTCAACTAGTAGCCATTTAGTAGTTGTTCCTACTTGTGTTTACTAGTTCTTGTGTCCCCATTTCTTTCGTGCTAATTTCTTTCAAGCTTTTCTTCGTTTTATTTCATTGAAACTTTATTGGCTCTCGTCCTTTTTGCTTTGAGTCATTCGTCATTCATCTAAACAAAAATCCATTCTACCACAAAGGATAAGGTACGCGTGAATTTGATTGGGCGAGCGATTCATCAGCAACTTCGAAAGAGCACGGAGTGTGGTAAGGTTGAGAGTTCAATACAAGTGAAGTGAGGCTTTTATTGCTAATCTTGTTTGCTAGTTTTGCAGGTCATCATGTCTAACCAAGGCGATAGGACGCAAAAGGTATTAGATATGTCATCCATAGCAAGTTCGTTGGCTATGATCATGAATCAAATCTCGGGTATGCAAGTGGGTATGAAAGATATGAGAAGAGAGATGAATGGTGTGAATGGGAAGTTGAATGGTATAGATGAACGGATGGTGAGTATTGAGAAAGTTAAAATTGAGGGTTCGACTAGAATGGGCACTCCCCATTCTAGGAATGAAGGTGATGGGGATAAAACAGAAGACACCACACCAACTGATATGATCCTAAATGGCACAAATGATAATATGATCCTAAATGGCACAAATGACTCAACTACTCAAACTTCTCCAAGGATTTGTGTTGGAAACGGATTCATGGAGGATGGAGCTTTGGGAGCATTTAAATGGACTCATTGGAGGGCCTTCAAGCTATGGGAGATAGGATGGGAGAAGAAGTCAAGAGTCCAAGGCCCAAGGCTTCCCTCTTAAAGTGGCCACAATTGCAAGTTTGGGTAATTCAAGGCTGGAACATGGCTATTTGCGCAAAGGGTTATTTGTGCAAATGGATACTTTGTGCAAGGAGGGTTATGCTTGCAAGAAATCCATGCATGCAAGGTTGATTAGAGGTCCATCTGTGCAAGGAGGGGCATGTTTGGCCATTGAAGACCAATTCTTGAATTGAAGACTACACTACGAAGACTAGCCAAACAAGGCCCTTACTTCATTAAAGGTAGCATTGTAATTGCCTATTAGTCTTCATTACTTAGCTTTTATATATAGCTTGTCTTTCATTTCATTACTTATATTCTAAGGAGTGATAGTTTGTTTTGGGTTAGCTTAGTTAATGGTGGATTCCATTGTTGGTTTGTGAACCATTTTTCCATTGATTTCATAAAGGGCTGTTCATTTGTGGATTTCAATTGAATTTCCCTTGCCTTGATTTCAAATAGCTTAGGTTCTATTGATTGAATCCAATTGGAAGGGTCTAGGTTTCATATACTTAGGTTTGTCCATAGATTCATTATCATTAGGGTATAGTTTCTATCCCTCTATTTCTCATCCCTTTTCTTCAATTCTCATCCCCAATTTCTTGTTCATCCTTAATTCAACATTTAGGTTTTGATTTGGTGTTTCCCCCCAATCAATTTGTATCATGGGTAGGTGATAACTTGAAAACATGAACATGAAGCCCCAATTGATCCAAGGTATCAATTTGAACTAATGAAAATTTTAAAAATTCTATACTTTTTTTTTGTGCTCCCTACCAAAGGAATAGGGACACAAAACCAACAAGCAATCCCAAGAATTTTTTTTGAATTGAAATGAATTAAGAACAAGATTTGAGGCTTGAGAATGAAATGAAAGTGAAAGGAATCGAAGTGGAATCAAGATACGAATACCTTGAACAATGTTTTTGAAATTGGAGTTTCACGACCAAAATTGGTGTTTCACGACTCGTATTTGTTTTTCACGAAGAAGTTTCATGAACACCAACCACTTTCACGATCAACAAATGGTTTTCACGAACTCAAGATCATCTTTTACGAACCACAAATGAGTTTCACGATCCAAGAGTTGGCCTCTTGTTTTTGAGGCAGAATGTTGGATTTTGGATCCAAGTTTCACGAGTGCCTCAAGTGTACTTTCACAGACCATATAACGTTTTATGGTCCGTGGAACTCTTCCATATTTTAGGACCAAAATTAGGCAGAAACTGTTGCAAACACCTTGAGTTTCACGGCCAACTTTTATGGACCATATAATATTATATGGTCCATATAATAGCACCTGGAACTGAACGCTACTGCCCTTCTTTGGCTGGTGATTTGTGCACAATTCTCATGGATTTGTTGACCTATTAGGACCCAATCAACCTATGATTACCCCTTTAGAGTAGAAAACACCTTTTCACAATTTTGGAAAATTCTTTTGGATCAAAACCACCTTTGGAGAGTCTTCTTCCTTATGAAGATTTGAAGGCCTTCAAGAACACAAGAACAATTCAAAAATTCAACTACCCTCAAACCAACTCCAAATTAGCTCAAATTTTGGATGTAAGTTCTCTTTGATGTAGAGAACCAATCCCAATCGGTTTCAACCTCCAATTTCACCTTCTTCAACAAGACCCACTTCCAAGTTCTTGAGGTTTTCAAAGCTTCAAATTCCAAAAATGCTAGATCCTTCAAATCTACTCCAAATGCTTTCAAATTTCGGATTTTAACTCTTCTTTACTAAGAGAACACAACCCAACAACTTTCAAACCTCAATTTCGATTTATACTATAAAACCCACTTTCAAGTTCTTGAAGCTTTGAAGCTTAACAATGGTGGAACACAAACCCTAATTCCAATTAGCTCGAAATGGAAGATTTAGACTCTAGACACACTAAGAAAATCTAATCTAACACTAGATTCAACAAAAATAAACAGGAAAATTTCAATTTTTTTTTGAATTTTGATTTTGTTTTATTTTTGTTAAATCAAATCCCAAGCTAGATTTGTTGAAACAACCCTAATTTAGGCTCTGATACCAATTGATACAAGAACGTATAGAGGATCAAAGAAACTAACTAGGAATTCAAAAGGGACAAGGAAATTAAAGGATAAATAAGTTGACACAAAAAGAAATACCAATTGGCAACCAAGGTTCTATATAACCAAGACCTCCAATTGAGTAATCACAAACACTAAACTTCTTAAGGTAACCTCAAGGAAAACAAGGTCCCTAAGCAACCAACCTTCTCAACAAAGAATTCAACCAAAAAGCTTCAACAAGCTCTCATCTCTCATGCTCCCAATGGAGTCTTACAATTTCACAATTTCAATATTTCATATCATAAAAAGTCTACCTAATGAAATAAACTAAGGTAGTATTTATACTAGATAGAAAAGGAAGACTACTATGGCTATTACAATAATACCCTTACTGAAGTAAGGGCTTTGTTTGGTTGGTAGTCTTCTTAAAAGATGAGAAAGGCCTTCTTCTCCCTACTTCATCCAAATGAGGCGTATACTTCCATTTTAGCATATTCTTGAGCTTCATGCCTTCAATCCAAGCACCTAGTAAGTCTCCAAAGTTGTGATTCCTAGCTCGGCTTGATGTGGATGTTCTTGATGAAGCTCACCTTGTATCACCAACCCTTACCTCGGGACAAGCACATGCCATGTGCAACCCCAACACCACAACCACCTCCACCCAAAGAGACCCACCACCCCAAATGACCAACCTTCCACCCAAAAACTCCACATTCCAAAACACCAATCGACAAACCTATCCCCAAGTTTACCAAAACAACCCGAATGAGGCAATCCCTCAAGTAATCTTACAACAAACACCCTAAGTCCAAACACAAGATCCCTTTCCCAACCAAAACCAATACCAACACCACTACTAATACCCTATGAATGAAGAGGAGTATGATGACTATCCACAAGGTAGGTGGTGGGATGATAACTGGCAAAGAGGGAGGCATGGAGGAGTGAATAACCGGGGGAGGGGAGGAAGAGGAGGCTTTGAGAGGTTTTCGGGCCATGACCCTAGATTCCAAGGTTATGTAGACTTACTGTCACGACCCGACTAGGGGACTGCGACGAGCACCCGGTGCTAGCCCACTCGGGCACCTTCTTAACTTACTCTTATGCTTATATCTAGGTGAGCCACGTAGTTAGACATACATTTCCATTCATTCATCAACTAGTCCCATTAGACGACAACATATTTAAACATCATAGGCATCTGTGCCACGACAATATACATGGGCCGACGAGGCTAACAAAATGACATACAAATTATAGGCTGACAAGGCCGGACATATCTAACCATATACACGTGACTACGAGACTCTAAGAAGAGTATAACATATCACATGAGCGGGACAGGACCCCGCTATGCCCATAATTACATACACAAAAGAATAAGTACCCAAAAGCTACGGCTCCGAAAGAAATGGAGCTCTGCTATGCAATCTCTGAATAAGCAGCTATGGATCAAGTCTGTCTCCCTGTGCACCTGCGGGCATGACGCCGCGTCCACAACAAAAGGACGTCAGTACGAAGAATGTACTGAGTATGTAAAGCATGATCAACATCGATATATAAGCATAATGAACAACATATGAAATAGCATATGAGGGGATACAATAATATCATCGTCATAGTACTTACTTGCCTTTCGTAGGACTTTCCATTTTTCATACGTATTAGTACACCTACGTCATCATCCGTATTCCATAATAGTACTCGTACCATACTTGTGCTCATATTCGTATACATGTCCTTATTCGTATTCTTATACATAGTCTTATCACATTCATATTCATATTATATACATAGTCATTTCATATACATAGCATTTACATAGCATACCCGACCTCATAGGATCGGTGTTTCATACATACTTGGCCAGCCAAGGCTCAAGGTTACTCATACCTGGCCCTACCAAGGCTTCAGGGTTATCCGTACCATCTGCAGAGGTGTGCGCGCGTTTCGTAATCGAATACATACTTTATATTTACTCATATACATATATCCTACCCGGCGTTATAAGCTCGGGGTGTCATTATAGCCCTTCATAGGCACATGTAAGTATAATAGCCCGTAGGCACCTTTAGCATCATTATTATTATCATCGTCTTCACTATCATCATCATTTTCGCTACATCTATATCTTATGCTTACTCGTCATATGGGGTGCATAGTACAATCGTAGCACCTATCGAGGATCGTGAGCTTATGAGCTCGGAGTGTCAATCGTTTGAATACCACATACTCATATAGAGGACTTAAGAGTTTGGCCAAGGAACCATGCCTTATGAAAGAAGGGTTAGCCTTACATACCTTTTCGTCGGACTATTCTACACTCGCACGCTTCCTTCCAATGCTAGCGTCTATACCTTCATTAATATCATAACAATGGTCATTAGTCATTCACATTATCCACATTATTTAGATTCTTTAATTTGCCTCTAATTCACCCATATTCAGGGTCATAACATCCAACTTCGTCCATTCGTCTAAAGTGTCTAGTTCATGATCTTAGTACAATTTATAATGCATTCATATCACAACACAACAACATTCATGATTCAATTCAAACTATTCCTCAAAATGTCACTATTCATCATTCATGACCTACTTGACCATATTTTCTACAATCCATGTATTTCAACTCTTAAATACCTTAAACATCATATAAAAATCATGAATCTTACCTTAGAAGTTGTAGGAACAAGCTTTGGTTAATAATGCTCCACTTTGAGCAAAACCCTAGTTTTTCTCCATTTGGATTTCTTGACCTAGATGATCTTTGATGATGTTCTTACTCTTGATTCACCTTGTTTTATGTTGTTGATCCTTAAATATCCTTGAAAACTTGTATAATAAATGTAGAGAGAGGTTTTAGAGAGAAGTGGTGTAATGTTGTAATGAAATAAAACAAGTGTTGGTCCCTTTATTTAATGACTTGCAAAAATCTGAGTTGGGTGAACAGTGGTCGTTCATGGAGGTTTACGGTCCGTATTCCACTTTACGGACCGTCCCTCGTGGTCGTCTTTAACCATAACAGAACCAGAAAACTCAGGCTGCCAACATGGTGATTTACGGGCCGTAAATCACTTTACGGTCCGTCCTCCTGGTCGTATTCTACCACTTCTCTACTGGGCAAAAAGTTGAAACCTTGCATGGCAATTTATGACTGCCAGTTTACGGACCGCATACCAGTTTACGGTCCATCCTAGCACTTTACGACCACTGGGCAGTTGCAATTCTGCAACTTCCCATACTTCTTAGACTTCTTATTTTAATCACCCACGTCCATGCACATGCATTGCTCACCTTATATCTCATCTTAATTTAGCCAACTTTCTCATCTCACATCGGGTACCTTCGAAATCTCGCCTAAAGTCATCAAACGTCGTTTCTTGCTCATGGACATCATGCACTAATACTTATCACCAGTTCGTTCACTTACGTACCAACGAAATTTTTTTCCGAGGTGTAACATTCTTCCCCCCTTAAGAACATTCGTCCCCGAATGTTAAAGTGCTCGGGAATTCTACAAAAATTTCGCCAGAGTTTCCCTTATAATATGGCGCTACCATCCTGCCACAACAACCCATAATATCGATGCCACATAGGGCCACAACATAACAACATAAAATTTTGGCCACACATGACCCAAAAGCATAAAAGGAAAATATGCATACCTTATGATCTTGACGTCTCATCTTGGGCTTCTTCCAAGGGCTGAAATAAATGTGAGTATTTGATCGCATACTTTCTTCTGCTTCCCATGTCATCTCCTCTTGTTTACTGCTTCTCCATAGAACCTTAACCGAGGCCACCTCTTTGTTTCTAAGACTCCGTACTTGCCTGTCACTTGCACATCGTTTATTGGCACGATCCTAGTGGGATCTCCAATACATTTCCGGATCATCGAGACATGGAATACTGGATGGACCGACTCCAATTCCAGAGGTAATTCTAACTCATAGGCCACTTTGCCTATCCTTCGCACAATTTCGTATGGCCCAATATACCGGGTACTAAGCTTCCCTTTTTTGCCAAATCTCATAACGCCTTTCATTGGCGACACTTTCAAGAATACCCAATCCTTCACTTTGAACTCCAAGTCTCTTCAACGATATCTGCATAGGACTTCTGACGACTTTGGGCTGCTAACAATCGATCTTGTATAAGCTTGACTTTCTCTATAGCTTGCTAGACCAAGTCTGGCCCTATCAATTTAGTTTCTCCGGTTTCAAACCACCCAATTGGGGATCTACACTTTCGCCCATATAAAGCTTCATATGGTTCCATTTGAATACTGGAATTATAACTATTATTGTAAGTAAATTCAATGAGTGGCAAATGATCATCCCAATTTCCTCCAAAGTCTATCATACATGCTCGCAACATATCCTCCAGAGTCTGAATAGTACGTTCAGCCTGCCCATCGGTCTGTGGATGAAATGCCGTGCTAAGGCTAACTCGGGTCCCTAAACCCTCTTGGAATTACCTCCAAAACCTAGCTGTAAACTGAGTCCCTCTGTCGGAGATAATAGATACCGGGACGCCACGGAGTTTTACTATCTCTTTAAGATAAAGCTTCGCATAATCTTCTGCCTCATAGGTCGTCCTGACCGGTAAGAAATTAGCTGACTTGGTGAGTCTATCCACAATAACCCATATGGAATCATACTTACGTCGAGAACGGGGTAAGCCTGAAATGAAGTCCATGTTAATCACTTCCCACTTCCAAGTTGGGATTTCCATAGCTTGCAACAATCCACCCGGCTTTTGGTGTTCAATCTTCACTTGTTCGCAATTAGGACACTGGGCTACGAATTTCGCTATATCTTTCTTCATCCCATTCCACCAATATATAGACTTAAGATCATGATACATCTTCGTCGCTCCGGGGTGAACAGAATAACGGGAACTATGAGCTTCTCTCAAAATCTGGTGGCGTAAACTTGCCACATCGGAAACACATAATCTTCCTCTACATCGGATAGCTCCGTCTCCTGAAATGTCAAATGATGACTCCTTTTTCTGAGGGAGTGTATTTATGTACTGCATTAGCATGGGATCCTCATATTGTCGCTCTTTCACTTCTGCCACTAGCGACGAGACTGCGGTATTCTGGATAGTAGCTCCGCTGCTACCTGAGTCCACTACTCGGACTCCTAGGCTAGCTAACTGTTGAAGCTCACGGGCCATCTCTTTCTTTTCTGGTCGTACATCACTTAGACTTCCCATCGACCTACGGCTAAGAGCATCAGCCACCACATTTGCCTTTCCGGGGTGGTACAGGATCTCAACATCATAGTCTTTTAGCAACTCTAGCCATCGTCGTTGCCGCAAATTCAACTCTTTCTGCTTGAAGATGTATTGAAGACACTTATGATCTGTGTAAATATCCACGTGGACACCATATAAGTAATGTCTCCATATCTTTAATGCATGGACCACCACGGCCAATTCTAAGTCATGGGTAGGATAATTCTGCTCATGTTTCCGTAATTGCCTTGAAGCATACCCAATCACCTTGCCATGTTGCATCAACACACAGCCTAGCCCAACACCTGAAGCGTCGCAATACACAACGTATCCTTCCAATCCCTCTGGATGTGTCAGAACTGGGGCAGAAGTCAATCGACCCTTTTACTCTTTGAAACTACGTTCGCAAGCATCTGTCCATTGAAACTTGGCTGATTTCTGTGTCAACTTTGTGAGTGGTGCAGAAATAGAGGAAAAACCTTCAACGAATCTCCTGTAATAACCTGCTAAGCCCAGAAAGCTACGAACTTCTGTAGGAGTTGTGGGTCTTGGCCAAGTTTTCACGGCCTCAATCTTTTGACTATCAACTCGAATACCATCGGCTGCCACAATATGCCCTAAAAATGCCACTGAGTTCAACCAGA